>NW_028166726.1:177500-250705 GCF_964263955.1 Coregonus lavaretus
TTGTGAGTAATGTGAATAGGGTCCTTAGGGTTTTAGTGATTTGTGAGTAACGTGAATAGGGTCCTTAGGGTTTTAGTGATTTGTGAGTAATGTGAATAGGGTCCTTAGGGTTTTAGTGATTTGTGAGTAATGTGAATAGGGTCCTTAGGGTTTTAGTGATTTGTGAGTAATGTGAATAGGGTCCTGAGGGTTTTAGTGGAAGTGTAACGTGTACGCTGGGAGTTGGGAAGCAAGTACAGAGAGTGAATTTAATAATGAATGAAACATGGAAAAAAAACAAGAAACACGAGTAGCGTACAGACATGAAACACTGGAACAGAATCAATAACGCCTGGGGAAGGAACCAAAGGGAGTGACAGATATAGGGGAGGTGATCAGGAAGGTGATGGAGTCCAGGTGAGTCTCATAATACGGAGCGGGTGCGCGTAACGAAGGTGGCAGGTGTGCGTGATGAACAGTCAACTGGCGACCTCGAGCGCCTGAGAGGGGGAGCGAGAGTAGACGTGACAGGAAGAGTAATGTGAGTAGGGGTCATTAGGGTTTTAGTGGAAGAGTAATGTTCAGAGTAATGTGAGTAGGGGTCATTAGGGTTTTAGTGGAAGAGTGATGTTCTGGTCATCATCTCTACAGATGTGGTGGAAAGTAGGATTGTTTTGTGATACAGTAGATAAACATAATCGTTATATTTTAACATCATTGTTGATACACTCCTCTCCTCTTGGAGAAGAACAAATTAAGCAATTTGTCTTATTACACATAGGAGTTTAAATAAGAGCAACTGATATGTTTTGACCCAGGCATATGCAGAAATACTGCATAAACATAGAATAACAATTTGGGCCGTTTTTAACATGTAAATCACACATCTGTACTTATACTATAAACATGTAAGTTTATTGATTTACAATAAGCGATGACTCATGTATGCAAAGCGTTGTTTTCACATCTGAATTTATAACAGGAAACAGAACATGCGTATGATACATCTCTCTGGTTAAACATTGACTCCTGTTCCTGTAATGACCAGCCTTATTTGAATGCCTGCAATTAAAGACTCTCAGATATGATGTATTACCAGGCTTATCTGTTGGCTCTCAGTTTTATATGTGTTGGATGGAATATCAATCGTATTGTGTCAGTTCCTTACAGTAAGTAAGTCAAACACATTTGAGTAAGACACATTTTGGTTGTTAATTAGCCTATTTCCCTTTTATGTTATTAACTGTTTCTTCCAAAAATAATTCAATAATGTCTTATTAATAGAATGTAACTTTAAAACCACTTTTAGTTTAGTATTGAGTATAGGTCGTTATCAATACAACTTTTAGTTTAGTACTGAGTATAGGTCGTTATCAATACAACTTTTAGTTTAGTATTGAGTATAGGTCGTTATCAATACAACTTTTAGTTTAGTACTGAGTATAGGTCGTTATCAATACAACTTTTAGTTTAGTATTGAGTATAGGTCGTTATCAATACAACTTTTAGTTTAGTATTGAGTATATGTCGTTATCTCCCGAGTGGCGCAGTGGTCTAAGGCAGATATCCTAGTTCGAATCCAGGCTCTGTCGTAGCCGGCCGTGACCGGGAGACCCATGGGGCGGCGCACAATTGGCCCAGCGTCGTCTAGGGTAGGGGAGGGAATGGCCAGCAGGGATGTAGCTCAGTTGGTAGAGCATGGCGTTTGCAACGCCAGTGTTGCGGGTTCGATTCCCACGGGGGGTATGAAAAATATATATATAATAATGTATGCACTCACTAAAAACTGTAAGTCGCTCTGGATAAGAGCATCTGCTAAATGACTTAAATGTAATGTAAATGTTATCAATACAACTTTTAGTTTAGTATTGAGTATATCAGCTTTCTATAGGCTAGGCCTACTATATTTATTTCTCAACTTTCCTAATATGAAGCACATTGCTTCTCTTTACAACAGGAGTATAGCCTACCTGGCTGGCATGAACATTAACCACAGGAAAAAAAGCATGCTCCCTTCGCAATTTAAGTGCATAGATGACATGTATTGGTTTTCACCTGCCCCTGTTTCGAATACAGGTGCATGATAACGGTCCGTTCTAAATCAAAACTAATTTCAGTTATTTAGTGTATGTAAAGACAAGATTCAATCAAGAGTAATCTGATAGGTGACAATATTAGCCTATCACTAGTGAATGACATAGTATCACTAGTGAATGACATAGTATCACTAGTGAATGACATAGTATCACTAGTGAATGACATAGTATCACTAGTGAATGACATAGTATCACTAGTGAATGACATAGTATCACTAGGGAATGACATAGTATCACTAGTGAATGACATAGTATCACTAGTGAATGACATAGTATCACTAGTGAATGACATAGTATCACTAGTGAATGACATAGTATCACTTGTGAATGACATAGTATCACTAGTGAATGACATAGTATCACTAGTGAATGACATAGTATCACTAGTGAATGACATAGTATCACTAGTGAATGACATAGTATCACTAGTGAATGACATAGTATCACTTGTGAATGACATAGTATCACTTGTGAATGACATAGTATCACTAGTGAATGACATAGTATCACTTGTGAATGATATAGTATCACTAGTGAATGACATAGTATCACTTGTGAATGACATAGTATCACTTGTGAATGATATAGTATCACTAGTGAATGACAGAGCGAATGTAAGTCGCTCTGGATAAGAGCGTCTGCTAAATGACTAAAATGTAAAATGTAAATGTAAACATAGTATCACTTGTGAATGATATAGTATCACTTGTGAATGACATAGTATCATTAGTGAATGACATAGTATCACTAGTGAATGACATAGTATCACTAGTGAATGACATAGTATCACTAGTGAATGACATAGTATCACTAGTGAATGACATAGTATCACTTGTGAATGACATAGTATCACTTGTGAATGATATAGTATCACTTGTGAATGACATAGTATCACTAGTGAATGACATAGTATCACTAGTGAATGACATAGTATCACTAGTGAATGACATAGTATCACTAGTGAATGACATAGTATCACTAGTGAATGACATAGTATCACTAGTGAATGACATAGTATCACTAGTGAATGACATAGTATCACTTGTGAATGACATAGTATCACTTGTGAATGATATAGTATCACTTGTGAATGACATAGTATCACTAGTGAATGACATAGTATCACTAGTGAATGACATAGTATCACTAGTGAATGACATAGTATCACTAGTGAATGACATAGTATCACTAGTGAATGACATAGTATCACTAGTGAATGATGCCCAGCTTGTGTGCAGTAAGGCGAGAAACAGAGCATGCCTTTTTCTGTGACTTTTTCAAATCATCGTTGCACACCTCATGTAGCCTAGCCCATAGGCCTATATGTTTTGATAAGGTTTGTATCACAACTAAAGCGGCCAAATAACTTCTTAAAATTAAGCACGTGAATCTGCTTTACAAGCGGTTTAGAGCCTAACTGGCATACATACGCAGCGGTTGAGTTTCAAGTTTGGGGAAGATAATTTTCACCATAAAAATGTACCTTTATAATAAAAGCATTACATGCATAATCGCATTTGCGGTCACTTTTGAGAATGGTGTTTTCCTGCTAATTGATTGCATTTTGGAACGTTCGCACTTATAGCCTACTGCCATGTGCACATTGTTGCGCTTATAATGTGAAGAAATAGCCTAATAGTTTATCAACATTTTAAGCTAAACGTTCTGATCTGTTGCGTCAGCCTCATTGCTTAAAACCTATTTTTTTTATGCTAGTGGTTGTATTATTTTGTGATCTATCGCATCCCACAACTGTCCCAGACTATATTTGGAGTATTTATTTCTCGTACAGAATAGAATAGGTCAACTTTTGTACTATAGAGGATAGTAGATTGACATAGGCTAATGCTTCTGCTGTTCGTTAGGCCTACTCATCTTGTTGGCTTACAAATATTTTTTTAATGTGGACAGTTCTTCCAACATCTTCAATATACACCTCAGAATTGGCTAAGGACGCGTGCAGTTGTGTCCCCGATGTGTCTGTCTTCACTTGTAGCCTGTGAGAAGGACCCAATCACGTGTGATTTGCTAATAAGAATTTTGCTATCTGAGAGAGCCATGTGAGTGAGAGGTGCTTCGGAGCACGCAGCCGGGAGAAGGGAATTATAATTATGATATGCAGCCCGAGGGCACAACGACCACAGCCACATAAAGGGAATGCCGCCAGAAAATGTATATAAAAATTAAGAATTAAAAATATAAAAATATTTAAAAACATCAAGTGCTTGTCAAATTGTGAATGAGAGACTGATGAAGTGTGTACAGCCTGAGCAAAAAACAAAGCAGAGCTCATGCCTTTCATGCAACTTTTTTCAAATCTTCATTAGAGTCGCATCATGCAGCCTTAGAATGTATTAAAAATCAAAACGTATAGCCCAATGTTTGTAATCACAACTTAAGTGCATAAATAACTCTAAATTAAACATATAGGAGGACCTGTTTCTTTGTTAACCGCTCAACACAGAATAGCCGCATGTGCGCACTCCCTCAAATTGTTTGGAGAAAATATCCTTTCTATTTTATTCAGCTATGTTCAATTCTATTCTTCATACTATAAAATAATATAAAATAATGCCATGGAATTCTAAGCAAATCTTGTGTCTGCTAAATGAACTAGTGTATCCCACAGCCATTTGGCATAGCCAGATCAGGATCTAACATAAGGACAACTCAGAGTATGCTATTCTGTTCATCTGAAATAGACTACATTTTCTTCATATCATGTTTCTTTAGACCTGTCTAAAATAAAAATGGATTTATTGTGATTGTGTAGGCTATATTACATGGATTTATTAGACTTTTTAACATGTAGATGTTCCAAAGGTCTGCATCAGTGGCTTGTAGGCTATGTGTGGAAGCCAGGAGATGCTAAATGTGTTTATGTTAATTAACGGTCAATTACCGTGAGACCAACAGTTATTTGCTTGACAATCACCGGCTGACAAAGTTTAATGACCGCCACATCCCTAGGTGTGAATACTTTCTGAAGGCACTGTAGGACTACCTAGCGAAGTTAGCTAACATTATCCCCTTTTCAACATAGTTAATCATGAATGCTGCTTACAGACATAATAGGCTATATTTATTGATGGACCACGTCAAATTGGCTAGCTAGCTAATAACAGATCGCGTCAATATGGCTAGTTAACAAGGGGATAAACTAGATGTCTATATCCAAATATTGTTTGATTTGCTTGCCATCTACAGTGGTGAGGACAGTAGTCAGACAGACAACTTTACTAGGACGAGGACTTGCCGATGTCGAGCTCTTTCCAAAAACCTAATCTATGATGAAGCAAGCTAAATTACACGTTGTTCGCTTAGCTAGCTAGCTAGCTACATGCCAAATGGATAGGCTACCACCACGTATCTGAAAATACATGATCAATTGATGTTTACTGATCATGATAAGCATGCAGTTAGGCCCACTTGCTGTATAACTCTGACGATGGAGATAAATGTGCAACAATCGGAAATGTGTAGTTCTGACTATGCTCTTCAAGAGGTGACGATATTAAAACCAAATATTTACAACATTTATTTAACAAAATGGCACGTAGTTGTTAATGATTTTAGTGAAGCTGGGGTTCTCCCTGCACCTTATTGTGACATTTTATTGATTGGTTCTGGTGGTTATCAATATCACAACAAGTTGCAGGACATTTGATTTGCTTGCTGGGGGGCAGGGAGATCCCAAGCTCCACTAAAACCACTGACAACTGGCTCTGATAATACCTACAGTATTGCTGGAGGCCACACAGTCAGCCCAATTCAGATTTTTGGCAATTATTTGCATACCTGATACCTATCTGATATTTTCCCTAATGTGTAAACAGCAAAAATAACTTCAGATTTATACCACCTCCATATGTGAATCTGAATCCTGATACAAACCCCATCCTCCATATGTGACCTCTGTCTGGATTCTCAGATCAGATTTGTTTGCTCTGATGTGTTTTTTGTTGTTGTTGGGGGGGCGGGCACATGACCTGGCATTACCATGACAACCACCCCAAAATGTAAAGGAACAGTAACAGGAAACTGAGCAATGCATCTGTGTGCTACTTCAGAGTCTACATCAGTGTGAATGCACAAATCGGATATGGGTCACATGTAAAACTGACTGTGGACAGTCAGAAAAAAATACTGGCTATAGAAGGAAAATCAGATTTGAGTTATTAGAGGTGACAGGTTGCTTAGCAGTTAAGAGCATTAGGTGAAAAATCTAGGTGAAAAAATCTGTTGATGTATCCTTGAGCAAAGCACATAACCTTAATTGCTCCTGTATGTCACTCTGGATAAGTGTCTGCTAAATGACTAAAATGTTAGTGTTGCTATGTAAATACAGCCACCGATACCTACAGTGGGGAGAACAAGTATTTGATACACTGCCGATTTTGCAGGTTTTCCTACTTACAAAGCATGTAGAGGTCTGTCATTTTTATCATAGGTACACTTCAACTGTGAGAGACGGAATCTAAAACAAAAATCCAGAAAATCACATTGTATGATTTTTAAGTAATTCATTTGCATTTTATTGCATGACATAAGTATTTGATACATCAGAAAAGCAGAACTTAATATTTGGTACATAAACCTTTGTTTGCAATTACAGAGATCATACGTTTCCTGTAGGTCTTGACCAGGTTTGCACACACTGCAGCAGGGATTTTGGCCCACTTCTCCATACAGACCTTCTCCAGATCCTTCAGGTTTCGGGGCTGTTGCTGGGCAATACGGACTTTCAGCTCCCTCCAAAGATTTTCTATTGGGTTCTGGTCTGGAGACTGGCTAGGCCACTCCAGGACCTTGAGATGCTTCTTACGGAGCCACTCCTTAGTTGCCCTGGCTGTGTGTTTCGGGTCGTTGTCATGCTGGAAGACCCAGCCACGACCCATCTTCAATGCTCTTACTGAGGGAAGGAGGTTGTTGGCCAAGATCTCGCGATACATGGCCCCATCCATCCAACCCTCAATACGGTGCAGTCGTCCTGTCCCCTTTGCAGAAAAGCATCCCCAAAGAATGATGTTTCCACCTCCATGCTTCACGGTTGGGATGGTGTTCTTGGGGTTGTACTCATCCTTCTTCTTCCTCCAAACACGGCAAGTGGAGTTTAGACCAAAAAGCTCTATTTTTGTCTCATCAGACCACATGACCTTCTCCCATTCCTCCTCTGGATCATCCAGATGGTCATTGGCAAACTTCAGACGGGCCTGGACATGCGCTGGCTTGAGCAGGGGGACCTTGCGTGCGCTGCAGGATTTTAATCCATGACGGCATAGTGTGTTACTAATGGTTTTCTTTGAGACTGTGGTCCCAGCTCTCTTCAGGTCATTGACCAGGTCCTGTCATGTAGTTCTGGGCTGATCCCTCACCTTCCTCATGATCATTGATGCCCCACGAGGTGAGATCTTGCATGGAGCCCCAGACCGAGGGTGATTGACCGTCATCTTGAACTTCTTCCATTTTCTAATAATTGCGCCAACAGTTGTTGCCTTCTCACCAAGCTGCTTGCCTATTGTCCTGTAGCCCATCCCAGCCTTGTGCAGGTCTACAATTTTATCCCTGATGTCCTTACACAGCTCTCTGGTCTTGGCCATTGTGGAGAGGTTGGAGTCTGTTTGATTGAGTGTGTGGACAGGTGTGTTTTATACAGGTAACGAGTTCAAACAGGTGCAGTTAATACAGGTAATGAGTGGAGAACAGGAGGGCTTCTTAAAGAAAAACTAACAGGTCTGTGAGAGCCGGAATTCTTACTGGTTGGTAGGTGATCAAATACTTATGTCATGCAATAAAATGCAAATGAATTACTTAAAAATCATACAATGTGATTTTCTGGATTTTTGTTTTAGATTCCATCTCTCACAGTTGAAGTGTACCTATGATAAAAATTACAGACCTCTACATGCTTTGTAAGTAGGAAAACCTGCAAAATCATCAGTGTATCAAATACTTGTTCTCCTGATTGACTGAGAAGGTGTTTTCAGGTCTAAAATGTACTTCTATGGTGTTTTGAGTTCTAAAATGTACTTCAATGGTATTTTGAGTTCTAAAATGTACTTCAATGGTATTTTGAGGTCTAAAATGTACTTCAATGGTATTTTGAGTTCTAAAATGTACTTCTATGGTATTTTGAGTTCTAAAATGTACTTCAATGGTATTTTGAGTTCTAATAATAAGAAAATGTCACTTACACAACATAGGTGCAGGGAAATATGTTGTTTTACAGGGTCAGCCATGTTGAGTTCTAATATGCAATTCTATGGTGTTTTGTGTTCTAATATGTCATTCTATGGTGTTTTGTGTGCTAATATGTCATTCTATGGTGTTTTGTGTGCTAATATGTCATTCTATGGTGTTTTGTGTGCTAATATGTCATTCTATGGTGTTTTGACATATAATATGTCATTCTATGGTGTTTTTACATATAATATGTCATTCTATGGTGTTTTGACATATAATATGTCATTCTATGGTGTTTTGACATATAATATGTCATTCTATGGTGTTTTTACATATAATATGTCATTCTATGGTGTTTTGTGTGTAGTCTGAGTTAGCAGGCCTGCGAAGGATGGAGGGCAGTCTGCTGCTGCTGTGTCTTGTGATCCTCTTCGCTGGAGGTGAGTACCTACCTGGGTCTCTAAACACATCCTCTCTGCATCCCAAATGGCACCTTATCCCCTAAGTAGAGCATTTATTTTAACCCCACAGGGAATACGAGCCCTGGTCAAAAGTAGTACCCTATATAGTGAATAGGATGTGGTTAGAGACCCAGGACTCCTGTTGCACTGTCTATTTAACCGCATTAAACTTTACGTCTAATAATGTGATGTCTATTCATACATTGATACTGTATGTTTAATGGCAATTTCACAGATACAGCGAGGAAGTTTAAACTCAATGTTATCAATATTATTGTGAAGTAGGACCCATTTTGCTTTGGACTTGATATGATTACTCGTCATTTATTTCTGATGAAACTGTCTCTGCTTTTTCTACAGCTCAAAGCCAAAACCGAATCCCGAGCATTTTAACAACTCATGCCGAAGTAGTGGAAGATACTCCAATAAGTATGTGTTAATTGTACTCAGTAATATGAAAGTTTTTTTTATAACAAAATAGTATGTCAATTCATGCATGCTCTTTGCCACATACTGGTTTTTGACTCACATTTTGTCAACCCAACACCCTCTCCCTTCAGATGAGTTTGCCTTTCAAATAGAAGCATCTGATCCTGATTCTGACCCACTTACATACAAGATTGAAGGGACAAAATCAACCTACTTTAATGTCGACCCAAACACAGGGAGAGTAACCATCCAGAACCCCTTGGAGAGAGATGATGTAGGTCCTCGTCTCCCATTTGAGTATTTCAGGATTGTTTCAGCCATTTTATTATTTCAGGATTGTTTCAGCCATTTCAGTATTTGGAGTATTGTTTCAGCTATTTTAGTATTATTCCAGCCATTTTAGTATTATCTGCCATTTGAGTATTTCAGTATTTTTTCAGCCATTTCAGTGTTTAAGTATTATTTCAGCCATTTCAATATTTCAGTATTTTAGCCTTTATTTTGCCTAACCTGAATCTCTAATTGATTAGCTTATATTTGTTTAGGGCAATGGTGTATTCTCTATCGGCGTTGTGGTTTCTGACGGTGTTTATACAGTAAGTTCACAGTAAAGCCTCTAACTCTTTTCCCAGTCCACACATCCAGAACAAATTCCAGAAAGCTCCGTTCCATCTCATATTGCTCAAATAAACATCAAACCTGGTTTCAGAAAACAGATAAAGCAACACCTCACGGCACAACACCTCTCCCCTATTTGACCTAGATAGTTTGTGTCTATGTATTGATATGTAGGCTACGTGTGCCTTTAAAATTGTTTTATGTAGTTCTGTCCTTGAGCTGTTCTTGTCTATTAATGTTCTGTATTATGTCATGTTTCGTGTTTTGTGTGGACCCCAGGAAGAGTAGCTGCTGCTTTTGCAACAGCTAATGGGGATCCTAATAAAATACCAAACTTTAAAAAAAATTAAACTATACTTTTATAGATTTCTTTTATTGTTTTTAAACACATTGATACATGTTTTATAACAATATATCATGTCGTCTTTTTTAGGTTCCCGGTGTAATTCAGATAATCATAACAGATGCGAATGATAACCGACCCATATTTGTAAATGCACCTTACAACGAAAATGTCAAAGAAGTAAGTACAATTACTAATTTTACATTCCTTTAATAAGAATTTCATTTATATGGCAGATTCAATTAATTTCCAGCCATAACTAAGAAATTGTGGGCAACTTCATGAGCCTGTGAAATCATCTCAACTGACTATGGTTTCAAAACTAATTTACAAAGTTACCCACATTTTCAGAAATGTTGGTAAACTATCAGGTAATTTGGGAAATCTATAGAAACTTTGGTAATTTATACTTAAATAACGTTTTTTGAAATGTATTTATATTATTTTCATATTATTTACAGAAAGTATTCTTATCCCTTGGCTGTAGGTTGTAGGTTACATTTATCAAATCAAATATGATCAGATCAGAAACGACTGGTCATTGGTCAGAATAATGATGCTGTGGGCCAATAACTCCATCCCACCAGAACAGGCTGAAATTACAGGCGTTTTTGTTTCTTTAAAAAGTTCTTACACTAAAAGGGCATTATCATCATTTTTAATTTTAAAGTGTTATTTTGACGTAGTGTGGAAATATATAATATATATATATATATATATATATATACAGTGCATTCGGAAAGTATTCAGGCCCCTTGACTTTTTCCACATTTTGTTACGTTACAGCCTTGTTCTAAAATTGATTAAATTTATATTTTTCTCTCATCAATCTACACACAATACCCCATAATGACAAAGCAACAACTGGTTTTTAAAATGTTTGCACATTTATACAAATAAAAAACGGAAATATCATATTTACATACGTTTTCAGAACCTTTACTCAGTACTTTGTTGAAGCACCTTTGGCAGCGATTACAGCCTTGAGTCTTCTTGGGTATGACGCTACAAGCTTGGACACCTGTATTTGGGGAGTTTCTGCCATTGTTCTCTGCAGATCCTCTCAAGCTCTGTCAGGTTGTCTTGGCTGTGTGCTTAGGGTCGTTGTCCTGTTGGAAGGTGAACCTTCGCCCCAGTCTGAGGTCCTGAGCGCTCTGGAGCAGGTTTTCATCAAGGATCTCTCTGTGCTTTGCTCCGTTCATCTTTCTCTCGATCCTGACTAGTCTCCCAGTCCCTGCCGCTTAAAAACATCCCAACAGCATGATGCTGCCACCACCATGCTTCACAGTAGGGATGGTGCCAGGTTTCCTCCAGACATGACGCTTGTCATTCAGGCCAAAGAGTTCAATCTTGGTTTCATCAGACCAGAGAATCTTGTTTCTCATGGTCTGAGTCCTTTAGGTGCCTTTTGGCAAACTCCAAGCGGGCTGTCATGTGACTTTTACTGAGGAGTGGCTTCCGCCTGGCCACTCTACCATAAAGACCTGATTGGTGGAGTGCTGCAGAGATGGTTGTCCTTCTGGAAGGTTCTCCCATCTCCACAGAGTTACTCTGGAGCTCTGTCAGAGTGACCATCGGGTTCTTGGTAACCTCCCTTACCAAGGCCCTTCTCTCCCGATTGCTCAGTTTGGCCAGGCGGCCAGCTCTAGGAAGAGTCTTGGTGGTTCCAAACTTCTTCCATTTAAGAATGATGGAGGCCACTGTGTTCTTGGGGACTTTCAATGCTGCATAAATGTTTTGGTACCCTTCCCTAAAGACTCTCAGACCATGAGAAACAAGATTCTCTGGTCTGATGAAACCAAGCCTGAGTGCCAAGCATCACGTCTGGAGGAAACCTGGCACCATCCCTACGGTGAAGCATGGTGGTGGCAGTATCATGCTGTGGGGATGTTTTTAAGCGGCAGGGACTGGGAGACTAGTCAGGATCGAGAGAAAGATGAACGGAGCAAAGCACAGAGAGATCCTTGATGAAAACCTGCTCCAGAGCGCTCAGGACCTCAGACTGGGGCGAAGGTTCACCTTCCAACAGGACAACGACCCTAAGCACACAGCCAAGACAACGCAGGAGTGGCTTCGGGACAAGTCTCTGAATGTCCTTGAGTGGCCCAGCCAGAGCCCGGACTTGAACCCGATCGAACATCTCTGGAGAGACCTGAAAATAGCTGTGCAGCAACGCTCCCCATCCAACCTGACAGAGCTTGAGAGGATCTGCAGAGAAGAATGGGAGAAACTCCCCAAATACAGGTGTGCCAAGCTTGTAGCATCATACCCAAGAAGACTTGAGTCTGTAATTGCTGCCAAAGGTGCTTCAACAAAGTACTGAGTAAAGGGGCTGAATACTTATGTAATTTTTTATTTATTTTTATTGGGTACTGTGTATAGATTAATAATACAAAAAATATATAAATTAAATAGAATAAGGCTGTAACGTAGCAAAATGTGGAAAAAGTAAAGGGGTCTGAATACTTTCCGAATGCACTGTACATAAAAGGAAAATTAGGTGTTTGACTGCACTGCCCATTTAAAGGTGCTACAGGCCTACTGATAGCAGTGAGCTTTTAGCCTACAGTTAATTCTGTATGTAGTTTGCTGGTAATCCTCAGTGATTTCATTCTCACTTGATCCTATAAGACTTAGTACGGAAAATCTACATCTAACCGGGTCCGTTGCTAGTGTGTGTAGTCAGGAGACAATCATTGCGCTCTGCTTTTGAAAAGGGTACTTTTCTAAATGGTGATGAAAAAAGTACTATTTTGCCTCCAACGTCCTTGCCTCCCTCTGTCTGTTTTTTGTTATTAGAATACCGCCTTGGACACTCTTCTGTTTCAAGTATCTGCCAAAGACGTAGATGCTGGACTTGCTGGTGTTGTAAAGTACAGGATTGATGAGGTAAGTATTGCTTTTGGACACAAAGGAGATTTTCTGTATTGATACATAAGTGAACCTGACTCAAAACATAAACAGTGAACGGGGGGACCGCGTTACATCCCCAACATTAGTCACGTAGCAGATAATAATGCAATCCCTTCTCAACAGACATTGGGGCAAATTAGAACAGACAATATGGCTTAAGATTGTTATATCGACTACATTTATTTAAACCCAACCCTCTCCTCATTTCTAGGCTAGTCCAAATGATGGACTAAATCATTTTTCTATCAATGAGTATAATGGCGAAGTCAAACTGATTAAAACACTGAGTTTTACCAGTTTGAGCACTTTCTATCGGTTGAAGATCAATGCAACAGTAAGTAGCCCATCTCAACACTTCTCTATTCACTAGCCCATCTCAACACTTCTCTATTCACTAGCCCATCTCAACACTTCTCTATTCACTAGCCCATTTCAACACTTCTCTATTCAATAGCCCATCTCAACACTTCTCTATTCACTAGCCCATCTCAACACTTCTCTATTCACTAGCCCATCTCGACACTTCTCTATTCACTAGCCCATCTCGACACTTCTCTATTCACTAGCCCATCTCGACACTTCTCTATTCACTAGCCCATCTCAACACTTCTCTATTCACTAGCCCATCTCAACACTTCTCTATTCACTAGCCCATCTCAACACTTCTCTATTCACTAGCCCATCTCAACACTTCTCTATTCACTAGCCCATCTCAACACTTCTCTATTCACTAGCCCATCTCAACACTTCTCTATTCACTAGCCCATCTCAGCACTTCTCTATTCACTAGCCCATCTCAACACTTCTCTATTCACTAGCCCATCTCAACACTTCTCTATTCACTAGCCCATCTCAACACTTCTCTATTCACTAGCCCATCTCAACACTTCTCTATTCAATAGCCCATCTCGACACTTCTCTATTCACTAGCCCATCTCAACACTTCTCTATTCACTAGCCCATCTCAACACTTCTCTATTCACTAGCCCATCTCAACACTTCTCTATTCACTAGCCCATCTCAACACTTCTCTATTCACTAGCCCATCTCAGCACTTCTCTATTCACTAGCCCATCTCAACACTTCTCTATTCACTAGCCCATCTCAACACTTCTCTATTCACTAGCCCATCTCAACACTTCTCTATTCACTAGCCCATCTCGACACTTCTCTATTCACTAGCCCATCTCAACACTTCTCTATTCACTAGCCCATCTCAACACTTCTCTATTCACTAGCCCATCTCAACACTTCTCTATCACTGTATCTTCACTAGTCACTTACTGGAAGTGGTTTTCTGGATTCCTATAAAAACAAGTCCTTTCTGGAATTGATCATGCTTTTTGGTCCAGTTGTGGGCTTTAATCTGAGAAACTGGCCTATTAAATTTGGTTTTCTGTTTGTGATTTGTGTTTCCCCTCACAGGATGGTGGAGGCCCTGTGTATAATGAAGGAACTGTTTATCAGTCCAACACTGCCTTTGCCTTCATCACCGTAGTGGACATCCCAGACCTGGATCCACAGTTTCTAAGCACTCCTTACGCGACCACTGTCAATGAGCATTCTCCAGTGGTGAGTCAGGTGTTGCCAAAATTGGCACTTTCCCTTTAGTACATAGTTCAACCGCCTGAGAATGTGAAACGATGTTCCCATCGTGCGTTTCGACCAACAGCTAAGTCCTTTTTTATTAGTTTAGTGTTGTTGTACACAGCAGCTAGGTGCCGTATTCCAGTACACACACATCTTCCTAAATAGATAAACAATTGTAAACGTTAAGGTCCCAAATGGCACCCTTTTCCTTATTTGGTGCACTACTTTTGAAACAGGGACATTTACAACTTTTGGGGTGGCAAACAGGGGACAAAAGCCTTTGTTGACGTCAGCCTTTCACTGGACTCTACTGTCTCTCTTTCATTTCAGGGCCAGTCTGTGTTTAAAGTGCAAGCAATTGATCAGGACACAGGAATCAATGATTTCATCACCTACAGCATTGAAGGTGAGCAAAACTACATCTCTCTGAACATCTGCTCATTTCAGGTTGTTAGCGGGAAACATCAGTCCATCGCCGTTGTGCTGAAAACTCTTGAAAAGATAAAGGAATAAAAATATTTTTTAAATTGTTGGAATTAGGATGAAGATTGAACTCTGATAATATGTTTTTTTATTTTGCAGGTACCAATGACCTGTTTGAGATCACAGCCAGTGATGGAATCATATCTGTCAAAGGTGATATCGACCGAGAGGCTTTGATGGATATCAATTTCGTCGTCGTCCTTGAAGTGACGGTATGCTTTTATTGCTTAATCCTTTACAGCATTTCCAAAAGTAATTATCCGAAAGACAATATTTCATTTTCGAGCTGACCTACTGTTAATAAAACTACAATTCCAGGCAACGGAGAAGAATCCAAGTGTCCTGGGGACCCAAGCCCACACCACTACTGAGGTGCGGATTACCATCGGTGACATCAACGACAACAAGCCTAAATTTTATAGCTGCGGCGTGAATCCCACCGATCCCTGCGTGGAGGCCAGCAGCTTCACGGCCAACATCTTTGAGCACTCCTCCATGGGTGTTCCAGTCGACGGCCTCAACATCAAAGCCAAAGATCTGGATCAGGTCAGAGCCCTTTATAACAAATAGGGTTGCAACATTTTGGAATTTTCTGGAACTATTGGTTGGAAGATTCCCGGAATTAGGAGGGGAAAAGGAGTAATGAATAACAAAATCTGGAATCCTCCAACAAGGATTACTGGAAAACCTAGGATTTTTTAAAAAAGTTACCAGAATTTTGCAACCCTAATCACACATTTGTATTTATTTTTTAAACATCAAAGTCATGTGGGACCTGAGTTTACTCATGCCAGAAAATCGGTCAACATCTGTATTCTGATGTAGGGAGACAATGGAAAATTCGTACTAAGCCTTGCCGGACCAGACAAGGATGCGTTCAGTGTGTCGCCACAGATTGCCTACTCAGAAAGCCTAGTTCAGATCATGGTCAAGAACTCCCAGGCTGTGGACTACGAGACGAAGACATCAATGGTTGTCCAGGTAAGAAGTAAAACTTTATGTGTCCCAAATGGCAACCTATTCCCTATTTAGTGCACTACTTTCCACCCAATAAGGACCGGGTCAAAAGTAGGGTACTATGTCCACATAATGTGGCAAACGTCTTCACTATATTTTGACTGACTGAAACCATAGACAAACAGTCAAATCATCAAGAATCACCAGGTCATCATAATCATTCAAATACATTTGACAACATTTTCAAAGAAGATGTGTGACAAGTTGATTGAAGAATTCAACCAGACAAACTAAGTGGTTTGGAGTGTGTCCAATGCCAGAATTATCCTAGCTTTGCTGAAACAGGTTTTGTGTAGTTAAGACGGCAAACACATTATAGGATCCATTGCACACAGGGTGATTACTGATGTGGAAGGAGGTAGCACTGCACCCTTCACACGGTATAGCCAGGTGAACTTCGGACACGTGAGAGACATTTAACGGTCTCTAACGGGCCGGTTGCCAAGCTGCAGAACGTGAACAATGATACCGCATGATCAACAATACATTGTACCCCAAAAAAATATTGTTTTGACGATCATATCACCATTTTCAAAAACCAACACTGTCTCAAATGGCACCCTCTTCACCAAATAGTGCACAGCTTTTTAACCCGAGGTTTACTTATTGATATTCACCACAAAGAACCAACATTCTAACTCTGTCCGAAAGCGTGTGTTTAAACGTGAGGTGAGTCGTGGTTGTTTTTCCTGTGCAGATTATCGCCGAGGATGCCTCCAACACGGTAGACTGCTGTTCCACGGCCACAGTCACCATTCAGATCAAAGACGTTAATGACAACAGCCCCACGTTCCCCAAAGAAACCTACGACCTCGAGGTTGATGAGCACAGTGCTAATGGAACCACTGTGGACACGATAACAGTAGGTCCATGTTATTGTTACCAGTCTGGCTGGAATTTAACCAATGTGCAATGCGCACCGTGTTTGATTTGAACGGTGTGTTGAAGTATAGTAGGGCGGCAGGTAGCTTAGTGGGTAAGAGCGTTGTGCCAGTAACCGAAAGGTCGCTGGTTCTAATCCCCGAGCCGACTAGGTGAAAAATCTGTCGATGTGCCCTTGAGCAAGGCACTTAACCCTAATTGCTCCTGTAAGTCGCTCTGGATAAGAGCGTCTGCTAAATGACATAAAAAAAATAAATAAAAAAAAAAAAAAAGTATCCAGTGTTAAGTCACTCAACCCAGGACACACTGCTATGTAAAATCAAACACTCTTGTAAAAAAATGTGATTCGGCCTTTGATTGTGTTCTTGCCTCTGTTTTGATTGTTGCTGCTAAATGTATTGGAAGTACAAACACAAAACTCTACTCCCCCCCCCACCCCCAGGCAACCGATCCCGATACTATGGATGAAGACAGCATCAGATACAGACTTCTTCCAGACAGCATGTATGTACACTGCATTCCATTATACTGTATGTTGTATTGTAATGAATTCCAGGGTTTTCTTATGTCTTTATGATTCTTCATTAATGTAGTTTCCTTTATAATAGGCTTTCATACAACATACAACATTAACAATATACAGTATATCAACTTTGATGTTGTCTGACATTGGGGTGGCAAAGTTTGTTGAAACGAGACCCAATACATGAGAACTAAATACGAAAAGGGATTTCTGGTTTTCAGACTAAAGTACTTCGATGTGGATGCAAAGACAGGGCGCATCTTTGTGACAAACAGCAAACTGATTGACCGCGAGGTCATCTCCCTGCATTCTGCAACTCTGCAAGCAAGAGACCAGGCCAACAACACGGGGACCACCGTGTTACAAATCACACTGACAGACATCAACGACCAGACGCCACAGTTCAACAGAGAATCCTACATCGACTTTGTGAAAGAGGGCTCAAACCTGAGAATTCAAGTACAGGTCAGTATCTGCGTCTCTATACAAGTGGATTTCCAAACCTCTCCTCAGGGACCCCTAGACGTTTTATAATTTTGTTGTAGCCCTGAACTAGCTCAACTGATTCACCTAATCAAGGACTTGATGATTAGTTGACAAGTTGAATCCAAGTGTGGAATAAGCATTGTAAAAAAAGAAATTGTTCTTTAATTGACCCTTGTATAAATAAATAAAAACATGGAACGCCTGGGGGTCCCCGAGGAGATGTTAGAAAACCCCTGCTCCACACCACAGGTGTCCAACTCATTCCATGGAGGGCTGAGAGTTTGCAGGGTTTTCACTCCTTCCTTGTACTTCATTTATCCATTAAGGTCAGTGATTAGTTAGGAAGTCCCCTCACCTGGTGGTCTAGGTCTTCATTGGACACAACAACAACCAGCAGCCACTGGGGCCCTCCATGGAATGAGTTTGAGAACCCTGCTCTACACGCAGTAACCAAAGGGTTAATACTGCTCTACAGCTGACCCCTATGTTGCTCTATGGCAGACCCGTAGACCAGCAAAATTCCAGTAACTTTCCAAATATATTCCCAGGTTTTCTAAAAATCCAGGTCAGAGGATTCCAGATTTCCTGCTTATTCCGTACTGAATTCCAGGTATCTTCCAACTGGGATTTCTGGAAAACCTAGGAATTTGGGGAAAGTTACCAGAATTTTGCTACCTAGATAGACCTCTGTGCTGCTTCTAGTTGTTGATGATTTTCTTCCTTCTTCTCGTTTTTTTCAGGCTACTGACAGAGATGAGCCACCCAACAGCGAGATCGAGTACGGAATAGTGACCAGTGACTACAGTGCCAACTTCACCATTGACCCCACCACAGGCTGGTTGGAGAACAATGGCCCGCTAGACAGAGAGGCCATGCAGGACGAGGATAATGGGCAGGTTAAGTTAAACGTGACAGCAACTGACAAAGGCAGCCCACCACTGTCCACCTGGGTGCCAGTCGTCATCAATGTGGAGGTAGGATCACCGTCCATCCCTCACAAACCTTTGAACGGAACAAGTGAACAGGTGTATTGGTACCAAAACCCCATGTCATATTTCTGGGCCCGTATTCACAAAGTGTCTCAGAGTAGGAATGTTAATATTGGATCAGGTTCCCTTGGCAGCTCTGTTGCTAGGTCCGAAGCAACATTGCATTTATTTTTTAATTTGTTTGATATTTCTTACATTATTAGCCCAAAACGTTTTTTTTTTTTTTGCATTATTACATACAGCCGGAAATAACTTCTGGATATCAGAGCGGCGGTAACTCACCAGCATTACGACCAGGAATACGACTTTTCTGAATTGGATCATTCGTTCGTACCCTCCCCAGGGCAATTGAACTTATCCCTGAGGCTGCTCCAAGATGCCACCAGCGGAGAAGAGGTATTCGGAGTGGACTTCTAGTCTGATTCAGGAGGCGTGCACACCATCCACTACTTCCAAGTATATTACTCGCTAATTTTCAGACCCTGGACAATAAAGTAGACAAGCTCAGGGCGAGGATCTCCTTCCAGAGAGACATAAGGGACTGGAACACACTTTCACGGAATCATGGCTCTCTCCGGATATACTACCCCGTCCATACAGCCAGCTGGGTTCTCAGTACATCGTGCAGAGAGGAATAAAGAACTCGTGCAGAAAGAATACGAGGTCAACATGAACTGATTTTTGTGTACTGTGACAGATAAGGAGCGGCAGCGCATCCTAGTGGAGAACAGGAAAAGCGTGCAGACCTCAACGTTGGCTGCCCAAAAAGGGATGAAAATTAAGTTTCAAGGCGAGCCCAAGAAAACCACCTGAGTGGGGTCACACAATGTTCTACAGCGAGAAGATGGCGGAGCTGAGAGCCGAGTCGAGCCACCTCAGCTCCAGGGAGTGCATGTCCGTGGTCAGCCCACTGTGGAAGAAGCTGCCCCAGAAGGAAAAGGAATGCTACCAGATAATGGCCCAGGAGAGGACCAGGGAGTACCAAGTAGAGCTACACAGCTGGTTTAATACCATGTTCCCAAAGGAACAGGCAAAGTACTTGGAGCAAAACCCAAATAAATTGAAAATCCTCGACAACCCAGAGCAGGGAAGGATGGCAAAGAAGGGCAGAACATCAGACTCCGAGGATGAAGACCTGGAGGACGACATCGACACATCCAGTGATGAAGAGGAGGTAGAAGATGACTCTGATGATGAGGAGGAGGAGGATGATGATGAAGATATGACAGACAAGGAGCTCCAGTAGTAGCTCCAGTTCACTGAATTAATGTCATGGGGTTATGGACGGCAGGTAGCTTAGTGGGTAAGAGCGTTGTGCCAGTAACCGAAAGGTCGCTGGTTCTAATCCCCGAGCCGACTAGGTGAAAAATCTGTCGACGTGCCCTTGAGCAAGGCACTTAACCCTAATTGCTCTGGATAAGAGCGTCTGCTAAATGACTTTAAAATAAACAAAAATAAAAAACTCTCCGGGAAGAAGAAAGGCAGAGGTGTATGTTTCATGACTAACTACTCATTGTGTGATTGTGGTAACGTACAGGAAGTCAAGTCCTTTTGTTCACCCGACCTAGAATACCTCACAATCAAATGCCATCCGCATTCCCTCCCAAGAGAGCCGTGTATATTCCCCCTCAAGCCGATACCACAACGGCCCACAAGGAACTACACTTGGTTTGTGCAAACTGGAAACCACATATCCTGAGGCCGCATTTATTGTAGCAGGGGATTTTAACAAAGCAAATCTAAGGAAAACGATGCCGAAGTTCTGTCAATACATTGCCTGTAGTACTTCAGCTTCAAAAACTCTCTACCATTGTTACTCTCCCTTCCGGGATGGCTACAAGGCCCTCCCCCGCCCTCCCTTTGGCAAATCAGATCACGACTCCATTCTGCTCCTCTCTTCAAACAGGAAGTACACGTGCTAAGGTCTATTCATCGCCGGTCTGACCAATCGGAATCCATGCTTCAAGATTGTTTTGATCATGCGGACTGGGATATATTCCGGGTTGCCTCTGAGAATGACATTGATGTATATACTGATACGGTGACTGAGTTCATCAGGAAGTGTATAGGGGATGTTGTTCCCACTGTGACGATTAAATCCTACCCAAACCAAAAATGTGGATAGATGGCAGCATTCATTCAAAACTGAAAGCGCAAACCATCACATCTAACCACGGCAATGTGACTGGGAATATGGTTGAATACAAACAGTCCAGTTATGCCCTCCATAAGGCAGTCAAACAGGCAAAACGTCAGTACAGAGACAAAGTCGAGTCACAATTCAGCGGCGCAGACATGAGACGTATGTGGCAGGGACTCCAGACAATCACGGATTACAAAGGGAAACCCATCCATGAAATCAGCCAAGACCTCAGAAAGAAAATGGTAGACCTCCGCAAGTCTGGTTCATCCTTGGGAGCAATTTTCAAACACCTGAAGGTACCACGTTCATCTTTACAAACAATGGTACGCAAGTATAAACACCATGGGACCACGCATGGGTCCTCTGTAGCTCAGCTGGTAGAGCACAGTGCTTGTAACGCTAAGGTAGAGGGTTCAATCCCCGGGACCACCCATACACAAAAAAAAATATGTATGCACGCATGACTGTAAGTCGCTTTGGATAAAAGCGTCTGCTAAATGGCATATTATATTATTATTATTATACCGCTCAGGAAGGAGACGCGTTCTGTCTCTTAGAGATGAATGTACTTTGGTGCGAAAAGTGCAAATCAATCCCAGAACAACAGCAAAGGACCTTGTGAAGATGCTGGAGGAAACAGGTACAAAAGTAGCTATATCCACAGTAAAACGAGTCCTATATCGACATAACCTGAAAGGCCGCTCAGCAAGGAAGAAGCCACTGCTCCAAAACTGCCATAAAAAAGCCAGACTACGGTTTGCAACTGCACATGGGGACAACGATCGTACTTTTTGGAGAAATGTCCTTTGGTCTGATGAAACAAAAATAGAACTGTTTGGCCATAATGACTATCGTCATGTTTGGAGGAAAAAGGGGGGGGCTTGCAAGCCGAAGAACACCATCCCAACCGTGATGCACAGGGGTGGCAGCATCATGCTGTGGGGGTGCTTTGCTGCAGGAGGGACTGGTGCACTTCACAAAATAGATGGCATCATGAGGAAGGAAAATGATGTGGATATATTGAAGCAACATCTCAAGACATCAGTCAGGAAGTTAAAGCTTGGTCGCAAATGGGTCTTCAAAATGGACAATGACCTCAAGCATACTTCCAAGGTTGTGGCAAAATGGCTTAAGGACAACAAAGTCAAGGTATTGGAGTGGCCATCACAAAGCCCTGACCTCAATCCTATAGAACATTTGTGGGCAGAACTGAAAAAGTGTGTGCGATCAAGGAGGCCTACAAACCTGACTCAGTTACACCAGCTCTGTCAGGAGGAATGGCCCAAAATTCACCCAATTTATTGTGGGAAGCTTGTGGAAGGCTACACAAAACGTTTGACCCAAGTTAAACAATTTAAAGGCAATGCTACCAAATACTAATTGAGTGTATGTAAACTTCTGACCCACTGGGAATGTGATGAAAGAAATAAAAGCTGAAATAAATCATTCTCTCTACTATTATTCTGACATTTCACATTCTTAAAATAAAGTGGTGATCCTAACTGACCTAAGACAGGGAATGTTTACTAGGATTAAATGTCAGGAATTGTGAAAAACTGAGTTTAAATGTATTTGGCTAAGGTGTATGTAAACTTCCGACTTCAACTGTATATATATATATATATATACTGCATTTATACTCCGGTGTCCGATATTGCTCTTCCTAATATTATATATTTCTTAATTCCGCTCTTGTACTTTTAGATTTTTATTGTATTGTTTTGAATTGTTAGATATTACTGCAGGAGCTAGGAACTGTTGGAGCTAGGAACACAAGCATTTCACTACACCCACAATAACATCTGCTAAATATGTGTGTGCGACCAATAAAAGTTGATTAGGTTTTTTGATTTGATTTTGATTTAGAAGGCTAACTGATCCTAGATCAGCATTCTTAATCGGAGAAGCTTTATGCATATGGACCCAGACCTTGTATCTGTTTTTAGACTGGATAGACCTTTAGACAGATTGATTGGTGCAGTTTTTAATGTGTAAGTGTGTCTTCTAGAGGTGATCGGAAGTAAGAGGAAGGATTTCGTTCCTTGTATCTTTGTCAACCTCATGAACATGCTTTGTAAATTGTAAAGCTTCACTCACCTTCTACATTCCAACCTAGGACATCAACGACAACAAACCGAAGTTTAGAAAAACGTCTTACAAATTCTCAGTGGAGGAGGGGAAGAAAGGTAAGCATGTTTCTTTTTGTTGAAATCAGACATTTTGCCGCCATTACCCTGATTAAAAGTCCAGGGAGGATGTGGTTTAGTCCCCCTTCTCCTCAGAAAAACATTTATCATCGCCTCAAACAGCTTTCTCCCCAAAAAACATGCCTCTGACCAATTGCCATGCCGTCATTGTGAATAGGAATTTGTTCTATGCTTGGTTGATAATAAAGGTTTAATAATCTATCAAAACATCTAGCTAATCATGAATTCAAAAACCTAAGGCCGTCTCTTTCTGTCTGTCTCCAACAGCTGAATTCGTGGGCTCCGTCCAGGCAGTGGATTTAGACAAAACCATCGACCACAACCGCATCTCCTTCAGCATCGTCAGCGGAAGCTTCGGACAATTCATCATCCGAACCTTCAACGACCAACCCGACGGTTACATCGGTAACATCACGGTCGACCCGGACATCGAGCTAGACTACGAAAGCAGCGTCAATACCTTCAGTCTGAAAGTGGAGGCCATGGACCTGGGATCGATGAAGGACACCGTAACTGTGGAGGTGACTGTGTTGGATGTGAATGATGAGAGGCCCCAGTTCAAGCCCGTCGGCCCGCTGCTCGTAAAGGAGAACACCACTATCACTAAAGGCGTGGGAAAGTTCGAGGCGGTGGACCTGGACAGTACTCAATCTCTGGTCTACCAGCTGGTCTCCAGTAGGTGCCGCTGTAATGGCTCCCTGGGCCCCTGCTCAGAAGACTGGTTCAACCTGGAGCCCACAGGGGAGATCATGCTCAACAAGGACTTTGTGATCGACTATGAGATGTGTGACCAGGTTGAGCTGGAGGCCCAGGTGGTGGATGTGTTCACCCAGAAAGGGGAGAACAACAGCGCAACACCAGGTTGGTTCAACTGGGTTTGGTCAGATACTTCTGTTTTGGTCTAGGGCTGTAAAATTCCCAGGTTGAAAGATTCCCGGGAACAGGAGGGAATAAGCAGGAACTCCATGAATCCTGCAACTGAGATATCTGGAAAACCTGGGAATTTTGGGAAAGTTACCAGAAATGTGCAACCCTATTCTGTAACTATTACTATCGTTAATATCTACGTTTGTAACTTTAACATATTTCAATGTATTCTAACAATAAAAAATTCATTTCAGGGATTATTGTGATAAACATTGAAGACATCAATGACAACGCCCCTGCCTTCGACACAACAGAGTCCTTCTATGGTAAATATGTTTCTAAACATTCGGCACGTTGTATGGTAAATCTGAATATCCAAACATCGTATTTTTTATATGTGATAATTAATTTACTTTATGATATTAATCCATATAGCTACAGATTGACTTAACAGTGTTCTTACCCCACCTCTACAGTTGTGGTGTCAGAGAGTGCCTCTGTAGGCTCAGTAATCGCCAGTGTCACTGTGAGTATAACTGTGTAAAATGGACAACATCAGTTATTTTCTATTTGATAAGGTATAGCAAAACAATGGCGGGGCGGACATTTCCTTTGTTTTCGAATCTCACAATGTAGCTTAAAAGGTAGACTTAGCAATACGACGTCATTACACACAGTGGGACAGCTTCTTGCTGTGCAGAAATCAACAACAAGAAAATGTTAATCTAATATAAAGTGTAGCGTTTTAATACATTTAACTTGCCGTCTTGCTGTGATATGAGTTATTATGAATTCCAGTCTTCCTTTTTTCCCTTTGATAGGCCACAGACCGTGATTCCGGGAAAAATAGGCAAATGACATTTTCGATAACAACTGTACAATTCTGGGACGCCGTCAACAATAAAACGACCAACGTGGATAGAGTGTTACGAGTTGTCACCACACAGGAAGACGATAAATACGTCGGAAATATTCAGTGAGTATAAATGCTGTCCGGCAAGTCATATTTTAATTTTTGATTTCACTATAATTAATAGCCACTGTGCGACAAAAAGTAAACATTGTTTGTTAGGTTTTACGCTGTTAAATTGACACTATTGCAATGGATGCAGTAGACACATTGAAAATGACTTACAGAAAAATAACATGTCTTTCAACGTTGTAGGAACAATGAAGTGCTAAATATCGATGTAAAAGGAAAGTATCTGGTGACAGTTGGGGCAACTAACACTGAAGAACCGAAACTCTTCTCCGAAACCAAACTGGAGGTAGGTGTAAAACTTACTGTAATTCATCCATGTCTGCCTGCCTGCCTGTCTGTCTGTCTGTCTGAGTAACACTTTGTTTCACATTCCCCTTTCCAGATTTTCACAGTTGACAGGAGCTTAAAAGTGGAGCTTTTATTTTCAAGAACAGTGGAAGAAGTTAAAGCGGCCCAAAGTCAGATCGTACTGTAAGAGATCTTTTACTGCATATATTCACTATATTACAAAACGTAGCATAAAAATGTAGTAACGTAATAAACTACAGACATGTATTTATATTTATTCATTTATACGTTTAACCATTCATGTGGAAGTTCCTATAGGAAGACTTTCAGATTGAGATTATGTTGGCCATGGCTGTTTACAAGTGTTCTAACCACAGCGTGGGTAATAAATTAATTAATTAACTTCGTAAATGTTTCCTTGCAGGCTTCTCACAGCGGCAACACAGACGAAAGTGGAAGTGGTAAAGGTTAGGGCTGGCAAAGACAGTCTGGAAACCAGGTAAAAATATCACATGACTACCAGGGGGGGGCTGGGGTCAATTCCATTTCAATTCCAGTCAATTCCCGAAAGTAAACCAAAATTCAAATTCCAAATGTTCCTAATTGAAAAGCATTGCAGAGAATTAGAATTGGAATTTCAGTGTACTTCCTGAAAATTGACTGGAATTGAAATGTAATTGACCCCAGCCCTGACTGCTTACATACCAACATACTTCTTCTTCTTTCTGTTGATGAAGGCCTCCAGGTGGTGCTCCCATTGCTACAGTAAATGAATGGAGCACCGTTCACTTCGGCACCATTCTGTGTGTGTGTGTATGTGTGTGTGTGATCTGTAGATCCTTGTCACTGCTCAAGTAGTTAAGAAATACATAATTTTAAAAAATGTGGAAAATTAAGAAAGAAAAAAATATCCTTCATTCTTTTGCAGGGAGACTGTCAATACTGTGATGGAGGTGTACTTTGTGAATGCCAACGGAACGGCCCTCGACTCTGCCTCTGCAGAGACTATTCTGTCCAATAGTGATGAACGGTTCAAATTACAGATTGAATATGGCCTGAAAAATATAGTAAGTTTACTATAGGAAACTATTATTAAACTATTCCCTCATGCTTGGACATTACCATACACATACAATACACATCTATTTCAATAAACAAATGTCACTTTTAATTTATTGGATTTAGAATCTCAAGTAGTCTCCCGAACTCACTGAATTGAATTTGAATTGTCTCCAACCCGGCCTTGGACATGCTAATGTCACACCCTGGCTCTGGGACTCTATATGCCATGGACATGCTAATGTCACACCCTGGCTCTGGGACTCTATATGCCATGGACATGCTAATGTCACACCCTGGCTCTGGGACTCTATATGCCATGGACATGCTAATGTCACACCCTGGCTCTGGGACTCTATATGCCTTGGACATGCTAATGTCACACCCTGGCTCTGGGACTCTATATGCCTTGGACATGCTAATGTCACACCCTGGCTCTGGGACTCTATATGCCATGGACATGCTAATGTCACACCCTGGCTCTGGGACTCTATATGCCATGGACATGCTAATGTCACACCCTGGCTCTGGGACTCTATATGCCTTGGACATGCTAATGTCACACCCTGGCTCTGGGACTCTATATGCCTTGGACATGCTAAATAATATTCCTCTTGGACTGTGTCCAAAATGACACCCTATTCCTGATGTTGTACACTATTTTTGACCAGGGCTCTGGTGAAAAGTAGTGCACTACATAGGGAATTGGATTCCTATAGGGCAGGGTTCCCCCCCCCCCCCCATGTTTTCTGAGCAACATAAAACATTTTTGGGTGCATTTTCATTGTTAGACATTTTAAATAAATTGTTAAAACACCAGGAAATCCGCTCCAAGTGATTTTTAATTGGGGGAAATCTGTTCCCAAGTATTTCCACACATAATAGAGACACGTGATCATATACAAATATAAGAAAGGTTTGAAATGATTAATGTTTTAGTCAAACATTATATCTGTTTGGGCTTCTTGCGGTCAATTTGCAGTCTACAAATGATTTGTAATTATGTTCCTTGTCCCCTCGACCATCTGCTCAAGAACAAATCGGCCCGCACCTGAATCTAGTTGATGATCCCTGCTATAGGGACTTCCACATGAATGGTTAAATTTATACATGAATACATTTTTAAAAAATGTCTGTAGTTTATTATGTTATGCTATTTTTATGCTATATTTGTAATAAATAATAATAATATAATATGCCATTTAGCAGACGCTTTTATCCAAAGCGACTTACAGTCATGTGTGCATACATTTTTACGTATGGGTGGTCCCGGGGATCGAACCCACTACCCTGGCGTTACAAGCGCCATGCTCTACCAATTGAGCTACAGAGGACCACCTATGCAGTAAAGATCTCTTACAGTACGATCTGACTTTGGGCCACTATAGGAATGTTCCCCTGAGCTAGGGTTGCAAAATTCTGGTAACTTTCCTTAAAATGTCCAGGTTTTCCAGAAATCCTTATTGGAAGATTCCCGGAATCAGGAGGCAATAAGCAAGAATTCTGGAATCCTCCTACAATGATTTCTGGAAAACCAGGGAATTTGGGGAAAGTTACCGTAACCTACTCTGAACTCTGTGTGGTGTTGCAGGGGGGGACTGTGGTGACAGAGAAGAAGGTGGATCCAGTACTGTTCGTTCTGTTGGGGCTGGTGGCGGGCCTCATCATCGTCCTGGCTGTCATGACAACATCTCTCGTCTGCACCCGCAGGAGGTAAGCTGAGTCCTGGGCACGTATGTATCAAACATCTCAAGAGTGCTTATCTAGGATTAGTTTAGTCCTTTAGATTATAATGATATGGACTGGGGGGACCTTATCCTAGATCAGCATTCTGACATGTTTGATACTTAACGATTCACTAAATCAAATACAATTTTATTTTTCACATGCGCCGAATACAACAGTGAAATGCTTACTTAACCAACAGTGCAGATTTTATTTTAAGTAAGTCAAAAAATATGAAACAATAAAAAGTAGCACAGGAAAATAACGATAATGAGGCTATATACAGGAAGTACCAGGTAGTAATGAGGCTATATACAGGAAGTACCAGGTAGTAATGAGGCTATATACAGGGGGTACCAGGTAGTAATGAGGCTATATACAGGAAGTACCAGGTAGTAATGAGGCTATATACAGGGGGTACCAGGTAGTAATGAGGCTATATACAGGAAGTACCAGGTAGTAATGAGGCTATATACAGGAAGTACCAGGTAGTAATGAGGCTATATACAGGGGGTACCAGGTAGTAATGAGGCTATATACAGGGGGTACCAGGTAGTAATGAGGCTATATACAGGGGGTACCAGGTAGTAATGAGGTTATATACAGGGGGTACCAGGTAGTAATGAGGCTATAATAGAAAGAGGAGTGGGAGGCCCAGGTGCACAACTGAGCAAGAGGACAAATACATTAGAGTGTCTAGTTTGAGAAACAGGCGCCTCACAGGTCCTCAACTGGCAGCTTCATTAAATAGTACCCGCAAAACACCAGTCTCAAGGTCAACAGTGAAGTGGAGACTCCGGGATGCTGACCTTCTAGGCAGAGTTGCAAAGAAGAAGCCATATCTCAGACTGGGCAATAATAAGAAAAGATTAAGATGGGCAGTCTGAGATATGGCATTTTCTTTGCAACTCTGCCTAGAAGGTCAGCATCCCGGAGTCGCCTCTTCACTGTTGACGTTGAGACTGGTGTTTTGGGGGTACTATTTAATGAAGCTGCCAGTTGAGGACCTGTGAGGCGCCTGTTTCTCAAACTAATAGCCTTTATTTCTCAGAATAAGAATAGACTGACGAGTTTCAGAAGAAAGTTTGTTTCTGGCCTCACAGGTCCTCAACTGGCAGCTTCATTAAATAGTACCCCCAAAACACCAGTCTCAACGTCAACAGTGAAGAGGCGACTCCGGGATGCTGACCTTCTAGGCAGAGTTTCTGGCCATTTTGAGCATGTGACATTCTGGTAGAAATTAGGTAAAACGGATGTAAGTTTTCATTAAAGTCCCCGGCCACTAGGAGGGCCACACCTGGATGAGCAGTTTCCTGTTTGCTTATGGCCTTATACAGCTCGTTGAGTGCGGTCTTAGTGCCAGCATCGGTTAGTGGTGGTCAATAGACAGCTACGTAAAATATAGATGAAAACTCTCTTGGTAAATAGTGTGGTCTACAGCTTATCATGAGGTACTCTACCTCAGGCGAGCAAAACCTAGAGACTTCCTTAATATTAGAGATTGCGCACCAGCTGTTCTTGACAAATAGACACAGACCACCACCCCTCGTCTTACCGGAGGTAGCTGTTCTGTCCTGCCGATGCACGGAAAACCCAGCCAACTGTATATTATCCATGTCCTCGTTCAGCCACGACTCGGTGAAACATAATATATTACAGTTTTTAATGTCCCGTTGGTAGGATAGTCTCGAAAGGAGCTCATCCAGTTTATTCTCCGGTGATTGTACGTTCGCCAGTAGGACGGATGTTAAAGGCGGATTATCCACTCACTGACGAATTCTCACCAAGCACCCGGATCTGCTCCACCTGTATCTGCGTCTCCACTTCATGCGAATGACAGGGATTTGGGCCCGGTCCGGTAGGAGCTGTAAATCTTTCACCTCCAATTCGTTAAATAAAACATATTTGTCCAGTCTGAGGTGAGTAATCGCTGTTCTGATGTCCAGAAGCTCTTTTCGGTCATAAGAGACGGTGGCAGAAAACATTATGTACAAAAAAAGTTACAAACAAAAAAAAAAACACACAGAGCAGCACGATTGGTTAAAAGCCCGTAAAACGGCCATCCCCTCATCCTCTCCATTATGGTCCGAAGAAGAAATCTGAGAAGTTCTTAAGAAATTCGGAGCGATTACAATTTATGATCAATCTTCTTCAGAACACTATCAAAAGCAGCTCAAGGCATTGTGCTTCATGTGGTCCTCTGTAGCTCAGTTGGTAGAGCCCGGCTCTTGCAATGCCAGGATATTAGGTTCAATTCCCAGGACCACCCATATGTAAAAAATGTATGCACGCATGACTGCTTTGGATAATAGTGTCTGCTAGATTGCATATATTATTATATACACAGAACAAAAATATAAATGCAACGTGCAACAATTTCAAAGATTTTACTGCGTTAAAGTTCTCATAAGGAAATCAGTCAATTGAAATAAATTCATTAGGCAATCATCAATGGATTTTACATGACTGGGAATACAGATACAGTTGAAGTCGGAAGTTTACATACACTTAGGTTGGAGTCATTAAAACTTGTTTTTCAACCACTTGTTTTTCAACCAAACTAAAGTTTTGGCAAGTCGGTTAGGACATCTACTTTGTACATGACACAAGTCATTTTTCCAACAATTGTTTACAGACAGATTATTTCACTTATAATTCACTGTATCACAATTCCAGTGGGTCAGAAGTTTACATACACTAAGTTGACTGTGCCTTTAAACAGCTTGGAAAATTCCAGAAAATGATGTAATGGCTTTAGAAGCTTCTGATAGGCTAATTGACATCATTTGAGTCAATTGGAGGTGTACCTGTGGATATATTTCAAGGCCTACCTTCAAACTAAGTGCCTTTTTGCTTGACATCATGGGAAAATCAAAAGAAATCAGCCAAGACCTCAGAAAAACAATTGCAGACCTCCACAAGTGTGGTTCATCCTTGGGCGCAATTACCAAACGCCTGAAGGTACCACGTTCATCTGTACAAACAATAGTACGCAAGTATAAACACCATGGGACCACGCAGCCGTCACACCGCTCAGGAAGGAGACGCGTTCTGTCTCCTAGAGATGAACGTACTTTGGTGCGAAAAGTGCAAATCAATCCCAGAACAACAGCAAAGGACCTTGTGAAGATGCTGGAGGAAACAGGTACAAAAATATCTATATCCACAGTAAAACGAGTCCTATATCGACATAACCTGAATGGCCGCTCAGCAAGGAAGAAGCCACTGCTCCAAAACCGCCATAAAAAAGCCAGACTACGGTTTGCAACTGCACATGGGGGCAAAGATCGTACTTTTTTGAGAAATTCCCTCTGGTCTGATGAAACAAAAATATAACTGTTTGGCCATAATGACCATTGTTATGTTTGGAGGAAAAAGGGGTCGCTTGCAAGCCGAAGAACACCATTTCAACCGTGAAGCACGGGGGTGGCAGCATCATGCTGTGGGGGTGCTTTGCTGCAGGAGGGACTGGTGCACTTCACAAAATAGATGGCATCATGAGGAAGGAAAATTAGGTGGATATATTGAAGCAACATCTCAAGACATCAGTCAGGAAGTTAAAGTTTGGTCGCAAATGGGTCTTCCAAATGGACAATGACCCAAAGCATACTTCCAACGTTGTGGCAAAATGGCTTAAGGACAACAAAGTCAAGGTATTGGAGTGGCCATCACAAAGCCCTGACCTCAATCCTATAGAAAATGTGTGGGCAGAACTGAAAAAGCGTGTGCGAGCAAGGAGGCCTACAAACCTGACTCAGTTACACAAGCTCTGTCAGGAGGAATGGGCCAAAATGTAACCAACTTATTTTGGGAAGCTTGTGGAAGGCTACCGGTTAGTTAGTATGGGTAACTATTATGGGTTAGTTAGTGTGGGTTAGTTAGTATGGGTAACTAATATAGGTTAGTTAGTATGGGTAACTAGTATAGGTTAGTTAGTATGGGTAACTAGTATGGGTTAGTTAGTATGGGTAACTAGTATGGGTTAGTAAGCATGGGTAACTAACCAATGGATGGTAACATTTTACAGCTACAGAACGAAGCTGAAGGCAGCTAAAGCCATGAACTCAGCAGCCAAGGTGGTGACTGGTGGAGATCAGAAGAGTGGGCCTGTCGTGCCTGGAACCAACAAGTACACCATGGAGGGGTGAGTCCTGTCCTCCACACATAGACTGCATCCCAAATGGCACCCTATTCCTTACATAGTGCACTAGTTTTGACCCGAGACCCATAGGGTGCATCCAATAATTACACAATAGCACACAATGCAGTCGGAAAGTAAACAGACCCCTTGACTTTTTCCCACATTTTGTTACGTTACAGCCTTATTCTAAAATTGATAAAATAGTTTTTTCCCCCCTCATCAATCTATACACAATACCCCATAATCACAAAGCAAAAACAGGTTTTTAGAAATGTTTGCAAAACTGAAATATCACATTTACATAAGTATTCAGACCCTTTACTCAGTACGTTGTTGAAGCACCTAAATAAAACATTTTCCTCATCGATCTGCACACAATACCCCATAATGACAAAGCAAAAACAGTTTTTTAAATGTATTAAAAATAACAAATGAAATACCTTAGTTACAGAACCTTTGGCTTTGAGACTCGAAATTGAGCTCAGGTTCGTCCTGTTTCCATTAATCATCCTTGAGATGTTTCTACAACTTGATTGGAGTCCACCTGTGGTAAATTCAATTGATTGGACATGATTTGGAAAGGCACACACCTGTCTATATAAGGTCCCACAGATGACAGTGCATGTCAGAGCAAAAACCAAGCCATGAGGTCGAAGGAATTATCCGTAGAGCTCAGAGACAGGATTGTGTCGAGGCACAGATCTGGGGAAGGGTACCAAAAACAAAATTGTGCATCATTGAAGGTCCCCAAGAACAAAGTGGCCTCCATCATTATTAAATGGAAGAAGTTTGGAACCACCAAGACTATTCCTAGAGCTGGCCGCCCGGCCAAACTGAGCAATCGGGGGAGAAGGGCCTTGGTCAGGGAGGTGACCAAGAACCCAATGGTCACTCTGACAGAGCTCCAGAGTTCCTCTGTGGAGATCGGAGAACATTCCAGAAAGATAACCATCTCTGCAGCACTCCACCAATCAGGCCTTTGTGGTAGAGTGGCCAGACGGAAGCCACTCCTCAGTAAAAGGCACATGACAGCCCACTTGGATTTTGCCAAAAGGCATCTAAAGGACTCAGACCATGAGAAACAAGATTCTCTGGTCTGATGAAACCAAGATTTGGCCTGAATGCCAATCGTCACGTCTGGAGGAAACCTGGCACCATCCCTACGGTGAAGCATGGTGGTGGCAGCATCATGCTGTGGGGATGTTTTTCAGCGGCAGGGACTGGGAGACTAGTCAGGATCGGGGGAAAGATGAACGGAGCAAAGTACAGAGAGATCCTTGATGAAAACCTGCTCCAGAGTGCTCAGGACCTCAGACTGGGGCGAAGGTTCACCTTCCAACAGGACAACGACCGTAAGCACACAGCCAAGACAACGCAGGAGTGGCATCGGGACAAGTCTCTGAATGTCCTTGAGTGGCCCAGCCAGAGCCCGGACTTGAATCCGATCGAACATCTCTGGAGAGACCTGAAAATAGCTGTGCAGCGACGCTCCCCATCCAACTTCACAGAGCTTGAGAGGATCTGCAGAGAAGAATGGGAGAAACTCCCCAAATACAGGTGTGCCAAGAAGACTCAAAGCTGTAATCGCTGCCAAAGGTGCTTCAACAACGTACTGAGTAAACGGTCTGAATACTTATGTAAATGTAATATTTCCGTTTTTCATTTTTTTATAAATTTGGTGAAATTGATAGAAATCTGTTTTTGCTTTGTCATTATGGGGTATTGTATGTAGATTGATAATGGGGAAAAAACAATTTAATCCATTTTAGAATAAGGCTGTAACGTAACAAAATTTGGAAAAGGTCAAGGGGTCTGAATACTTTCTGAAGGCACTGTATTTTAATTGTAACACAAATGTAATTTAACATGTAAAAAAATGCATTCCACCCTGTCTTTGCTTTCACAAAAACCTGAAAAGCTAGTTGGGAGTGCATTTTTAGTGCATGTTTAGTTTTTAGTACATAGCACATTTCAAATGTATTGAAAACCAGGTTATCAAGTCATTTCACATGTTAGAATTGCCAATGTATTAGGGAAGTAGGGTAGCCTCACAGTGTTGTCTCTGACCCTGGGTGTGTGTCTAGGGGTAACAGTGTTGCCTCTGACCCTGGGTGTGTGTCTAGGGGTAACAGTGTTGTCTCTGACCCTGGGTGTGTGTCTAGGGGTAACAGTGTTGTCTCTGACCCTGGGTGTGTGTCTAGGGGTAACAGTGTTGTCTCTGACCCTGGGTGTGTGTCTAGGGGTAACAGTGTTGCCTCTGACCCTGGGTGTGTGTCTAGGGGTAACAGTGTTGTCTCTGACCCTGGGTGTGTGTCTAGGAGTAACAGTGTTGTCTCTGACCCTGGGTGTGTGTCTAGGGGTAACAGTGTTGTCTCTGACCCTGGGTGTGTGTCTAGGGGTAACAGTGTTGCCTCTGACCCTGGGTGTGTGTCTAGGGGTAACAGTGTTGTCTCTGACCCTGGGTGTGTGTCTAGGGGTAACAGTGTTGCCTCTGACCCTGGGTGTGTGTTTAGGGGTAACAGTGTTGTCTCTGACCCTGGGTGTGTGTCTAGGGGTAACAGTGTTGTCTCTGACCCTGGGTGTGTGTCTAGGGGTAACAGTGTTGTCTCTGACCCTGGGTGTGTGTCTAGGGGTAACAGTGTTGTCTCTGACCCTGGGTGTGTGTCTAGGGGTAACAGTGTTGTCTCTGACCCTGGGTGTGTGTCTAGGGGTAACAGTGTTGTCTCTGACCCTGGGTGTGTGTCTAGGGGTAACGGTGTTGTCCCTGGGTGTGTGTCTAGGGGTAACAGTGTTGTCTCTGACCCTGGGTGTGTGTCTAGGGCTAACAAATCAAATCAAATCAAATTTTATTGGTCACATGCGCCGAATACAACAGGTGCAGACATTACAGTGAAATGCTTACTTACAGCCCTTAACCAACAGTGCATTTATTTTAAACAAAAAAAGTAAGAATAAAACAACAACAAAAAAAGTGTTGAGAAAATAAGAGCAGAAGTAAAAATAAAGTGACAGTAGGGAGGCTATATATACAGTAAAATAAAGTGACAGTAGGGAGGCTATATATACAGGGGGGTACCGTTGCAGAGTCAATGTGCGGGGGCACCGGCTAGTTGAGGTAGTTGAGGTAATATGTACATGTGGGTAGAGTTAAAGTGACTATGCATAAATACTTAACAGAGTAGCAGCAGCGTAAAAAGGATGGGGTGGGGGGGCAGTGCAAATAGTCCGGGTAGCCATGATTAGCTGTTCAGGAGTCTTATGGCTTGGGGGTAGAAGCTGTTGAGAAGTCTTTTGGACCTAGACTTGGCACTCCGGTACCGCTTGCCGTGCGGTAGCAGAGAGAACAGTCTATGACTAGGGTGGCTGGAGTCTTTGACAATTTTGAGGGCCTTCCTCTGACACCGCCTGGTATAGAGGTCCTGGATGGCAGGGAGCTTTGCCCCAGTGATGTACTGGGCCGTACGCACTACCCTCTGCAGTGCCTTGCGGTCAGAGGCCAAGCAGTTGCCATACCAGGCGGTGATGCAACCAGTCAGGATGCTCTCGATGGTGCAGCTGTAGAATTTTTTGAGGATCTGAGGACCCATGCCAAATCTTTTTAGTCTCCTGAGGGGGAATAGGCTTTGTCGTGCCCTCTTCACGACTGTCTTGGTGTGTTTGGACCATGATAGTTCGTTGGTGATGTGGACACCAAGGAACTTGAAGCTCTCAACCTGTTCCACTACAGCCCCGTCGATGAGAATGGGGGCGTGCTCAGTCCTCTTTTTTTTCCTGTAGTCCACAATCATCTCCTTTGTCTTGGTCACGTTGAGGGAGAGGTTGTTGTCCTGGCACCACACGGCCAGATCTCTGACCTCCTCCCTATAGGCTGTCTCATCGTTGTCGGTGATCAGGCCTACCACTGTTGTGTCGTCGGCAAACTTAATGATGGTGTTGGAGTCGTGCCTGGCCATGCAGTCATGGGTGAACAGAGAGTACAGGAGGGGACTGAGCACGCACCCCTGAGGGGCCCCCGTGTTGAGGATCAGTGTGGCAGATGTGTTGTTACCTACCCTTACCACCTGGGGGCGGCCCGTCAGGAAGTCCAGGATCCAGTTGCAGAGGGAGGTGTTTAGTCCCAGGATCCTTAGCTTAGTGATGAGCTTAGAGGGCACTATGGTGTTGAATGCTGAGCTGTAGTCAATGAATAGCATTCTCACGTAGGTGTTCCTCTTGTCCAGGTGGGAAAGGGCAGTGTGGAGTGCGATAGAGATTGCATCATCTGTGGATCTGTTGGGGCGGTATGCAAATTGGAGTGGGTCTAGGGTTTCTGGGATTATGCTGTTGATGTGAGCCATGACCAGTCTTTCAAAGCACTTCATGGCTACAGACGTCAGTGCTACGGGTCGGTAGTCATTTAGGCAGGTTATCTTAGAGTTCTTGGGCACGGGGACAGTGTTGTCTCTGACCCTGGGTGTGTGGCTAGGGGTAACAGTGTTGTCTCTGACCCTGGGTGTGTGTCTAGGGGTAACGGTGTTGTCCCTGGGTGTGTGTCTAGGGGTAACAGTGTTGTCTCTGACCCTGGGTGTGTGTCTAGGGCTAACAGTGTTGTCTCTGACCCTTGGTTTTTGTTTAGGGCTAACCCTGTGCTCAACCTGAACATCGACACAGCCACAGACCTGGGCTTCGACGAGGAAGGATCTAACGCAGACAGAGTCAGGTAGAAACCACATGATGATGATGGTAATATGGGTCTAGTAGTGATGCTCACGGCCATTACATTTGATTTGATTTTAACACTACAGTACAGAGCCATGTGAACACTACACTACTCTACACTATACTACACTACACTACACTACACTACTCTACAATACACTACACTACACTACTCTACACTACACTACAGAGCCATGTGAACACTACACTACACTACACTACTCTACACTACACTACTCTACTCTACACTACACTACACTACTCTACTCTACACTACACTACACTACTCTACACTACACTACACTACTCTACTCTACACTACACTACACTACACTACACTACTCTACACTACACTACACTACTCTACACTACACTACAGAGCCATGTGAACACTACACTACACTACACTACTCTACACTACACTACTCTACTCTACACTACACTACACTACACTACTCTACTCTACACTGCTCTACTCTACACTACTCTACTCTACACTACACTACACTACACTACTCTACACTACACTACACTACACTACACTACACTACTCTACACTACACTACTCTACACTACACTACTCTACTCTACACTACTCCACACTACACTACACTACACTACTCTACACTACTCTACACTACACTACACTACACTACCCTACACTACTCTACACTACTCTACACTACACTACTCTACACTACACTACACTACACTACTCTACACTACTCTACACTACACTACTCTACACTACACTACACTACACTACTCTACACTACTCTACACTACACTACACTACCCTACACTACTCTACACTACTCTACACTACACTACTCTACACTACACTACACTACTCTACACTACACTACACTACACTACCCTACACTACTCTACTCTACACTACACTACTCTACACTACACTACTCTACACTACACTACACTACTCTACACTACACTACACTACACTACTCTACACTACACTACACTACTCTACACTACACTACTCTACACTACACTACACTACTCTACACTACACTACTCTACACTACACTACACTACTCTACACTACTCTACACTACACTACACTACTCTACACTACTCTACACTACACTACACTACACTACTCTACTCTACACTACACTACTCTACACTACCCTACACTACACTACCCTACACTACACTACACTACTCTACACTACTCTACACTACACTACTCTACACTACTCTACACTACACTACACTACTCTACTCTACACTACTCTACACTACACTACTCTACTCTACACTACTCTACACTACACTACACTACACTACTCTACACTACACTACTCTACACTACTCTACACTACACTACACTACTCTACACTACTCTACACTACTCTACTCTACACTACACTACACTACCCTACACTACTCTACACTACTCTACACTACACTACTCTACACTACTCTACACTACACTACTCTACACTACACTACTCTACACTACACTACTCTACACTACTCTACACTACACTACTCTACACTACACTACACTACACTACTCTACACTACACTACACTACACTACTCTACTCTACTCTACTCTACACTACACTACTCTACACTACACTACACTACACTACTCTACACTACACTACACTACACTACTCTACACTACACTACCCTACACTACTCTACACTACTCTACACTACACTACTCTACACTACACTACACTACACTACTCTACACTACTCTCCTCTACACTACTCTACACTACTCTACACTACTCTACACTACACTACACTACTCTACACTACACTACACTACACTACACTACACTACACTACTCTACTCTACTCTACACTACAATACTCTACTCTACACTACACTACTCTACACTACACTACACTACTCTACACTACACTACTCTACACTACACTACACTACTCTACACTACACTACACTACTCTACACTACACTACACTACACTACACTACTCTACACTACACTACACTACCCTACCCTACACTACTCTACACTACACTACACTACACTCCACTACACTACACTACACTACACTACACTACTCTACACTACAATACTCTACTCTACACTACACTACTCTACACTACACTACACTACACTACTCTACACTACTCTACACTACACTACTCTACACTACACTACACTACTCTACTCTACACTACACTACACTACTCTACACTACACTACACTACACTACACTACACTACACTACTCTACTCTACTCTACTCTACACTACACTACTCTACACTACACTACTCTACTCTACTCTACACTACACTACACTACACTACTCTACACTACACTACACTACACTACTCTACACTACACTACTCTACACTACACTACCCTACACTACACTACACTACACTACACTACACTACTCTACTCTACTCTACTCTACTCTACTCTACTCTACTCTACACTACTCTACACTACACTACTCTACACTACACTACACTACTCTACACTACACTACTCTACTCTACTCTACACTACACTACACTACACTACACTACTCTACTCTACTCTACTCTACTCTACTCTACTCTACACTACACTACACTACACTACACTACACTACTCTACTCTACTCTACTGTACTCTACACTACACTACACTACACTACTCTACACTACACTACTCTACACTACACTACACTACACTACACTACACTACACTACTCTACACTACACTACACTACTCTACACTACTCTACACTACTCTACACTACTCTACCCTACCCTACCCTACCCTACCCTACACTACACTACTCTACACTACTCTACCCTACCCTACACTACTCTACACTACTCTACACTACACTACACTACTCTACACTACCCTACCCTACACTACACTACACTACTCTACACTACACTACACTACACTACACTACTTTACCCTACCCTACCCTACACTACTCTACCCTACTCTACACTACTCTACACTACACTACACTACTCTACACTACACTACACTACACTACAGAGCCATGTGTAGATGTGGGTGTCATCTGAGACACAGACATATCCACGTGTATTTACGCATCACCATTAAATCCAGCACTTTCCTATCACGCAACCAAGACAGTGTTACAACATGTCTATACTGGTAATGTTCTTTGATCGTTGTCCTCCATTGGACAGTATTGAGTTATTACTGTTAACATTAATGAAGATGTCGTCGTCATGGCCTCCCTTGTATATGACTCTAATTTAGTGCATTTCTTTTTAAATTCAAGCCTCAATTCCTTGGACTACAACATGGACATGGTCATGTCTGACAAGGATACAATGCCCATGATGGTAACGTTATAGTTATTATTATTATTATTATTACTATGTTATTACCATTATTCTGGATGGTCATGCCTGTCTCCTCCCCTGTGTAGATGATCCAGGAGGAGGATGAGGAGTGGGGAGCAGATAACGCCTACAGCGAGCCTCTAGGTGAAGCCTTGGCCCAGCGCGGCAGGAAGAAAGACAACGACAGCCCTAGTTTCTCCTTCGCCAGCCCTTCACTCAGCACCACAGACCTGTGAGTGGCCGCCATCTTGGGTCAGTTTCACTGAGCTGTGACGGCCATTTTGGGTCAGTATCACTGATCTTTTTGGGGGGGCAGTACCGCTGAGCTGTGACGGCCATCTTGGGATCTAAGACACTGAACGCGGGTCCTGGAAAAGGATGATGACGAACTCTGTGATAGATAGACAATCTGGCTTTTGAGATTAAATCAAGCTCAATCAAATATTTTGTTTGTGTTGATCCACTCGTTTTTATGTTACTATTTGATTAAATTGAGGGAATATTTCCATACGTAACCATTTTATCACAACACATAGTACAGTGATCTTAAATCGTCCGGCTTGCTATTGGCTGCTACGGTAAATCACAAGCTAGCCAGCTTTTCGCCAAGAGTGCCAATGTCCTCATGAATCCATTGTTTTTAGCTGAACAACATCAACCTAAAGGGACAGTGAAAAACATGACACTTTGGGATAAAAAGCAAAAATAAAATGTTTTCGTTGCGAATCACTTTATTATTATTTTTTCGGAATATGTAAAGATTTGATTGATATTTTGAATACATTATGCTTTGTGATGTCATGTTTTTTTATTTTAATTTCATTCCGTGTTTTCCGTTCTAATGAAACTAAGCATTTGTATCTGGATTCCTGTGTTTTTTTTTTTGTACGACCCTTCAAGTGTAGGAACTTCAAGCAGTAACTTCTAAACACGTCTCTATATTCCTACTCAACATGTAATTGGTGCCTGGTGTTTGTGAGTTTAAGTGAGGGTGTAAGTGGGGTTGCGTGAGAGCTGAGGCTAACCCTAAAGCGATACAGGTGTGGAGGAGTGTGTTGAATTGATCATTTCAGATATTCGGATCAGATGTATTAAAATGAAGGCAAGTGTAATCATCTAATAAAATGGGTTTTTCTTCAAATATGCATTCTTGAAACAATGGTATTGTCCCATGTAGCTCAGTTAATAGAGCATGGCGCTTGCAACGCCAGGGTTGTGGGTTCGATTCCCACGGGGGGCCATGAAAAAAAAAAAAAAATGTATGCACTCACTAACTGTAAGTCGCTCTGGATAAGAGCGTCTGCTAAATGACTAAAATGTAAATATTAACGTCTATGGTTCTTAAAGGGATAGTGCAAGATTCTGGCAATTAAGCCCTTTTTTACTTACCCAGAGTCAGATGAACTCGTGGACACCATTTTTATGTCTTTGTGTGCAGTTTGAAGGAGGTTGAGGTTATTGTCGTGAGCCATTGCTAACCAGAACAGTTAGCATGCTAACTAGAATCTCACACTATTCCTTTAAGGGATGAATTACCATTAACTTAAACAAATGAAAAGGTACATAGTCTCACATCACAATCGACAAGATAACTATCACAAAATGTGATTATCAATGTAGCTGGCAATGCATACATTTAGCTGTAGGAATTAATACTTTTGAAAATTACTTTGATTGTACAATTGCCATTGAACATATTTTTCAAAAAGTAACATTTGCACAATAACACAAATAAATAATACAATAAACAACATAACAACCATCATTCAGGGTCTCTATAAAGAAAACAGGTTAAAGACAACATGCAAAAAAAAGTCTACCCATACATTTTTCAAAACCAAAGAAGAAAGTTTTTTTTTTAATCTTGAAAAGAAGTGACATGTTGTCATGTTTCCATGACGAAGTTCCTCTTGCAGCTGCCAGATTTAACAAACGTGAAAAAAGTGAGAGAGAAATAGCGAGCGGTGTATTAGATTTTTTATTTTTAACTGCATTACAAAAAATGGCTATGGTAATGTTGTTAGTCTCATTATTAGAATAATGTAGTCAGTCCTGTGGCTGTGATAATGTTGTTAGTCTCATTATCGAGATAATTTTGTTTGTCCTCTGTGATAACATTGTTAACTTGCCTTGCAGCCCTAAGATTGAAGTTGGCCCAAAGTCCTTAAATTTAGAGATAATGTAGTTAACCTACAGTCCTTAATGTAGGTAGTCTGCTGTCCATTGACTGAGAGAATTAGCCTGAGGTAGTTAGACTGAAGTCCAATAGTCAAACAGGCTGGTAAAGTTAGCCTGTATGGCTGCTAACAGAGTACAGGTATGACTGAAGTCTTTTGGTCATGTGGTAGTCATAAAATAATCCCAGTTAGCAGATCTGGTTCCTTGGAAGTTGTGGGAACGTATGTTTTTGGTTTCACATTGGTTGTGGGAACGAAGCGATATGTTTCCTGACCGGTAAAACTGAAAGTCTTATAAATGTTCTGAGAATAGAAGTGAAAATGTAGCCTGTTCTGGGAACATTTCTTTTTAGGTTTCCTTTAAAGTTTTCCTCTGAGGTTTTATTAACGATCTGAAAGGGAAATTATAGGTTATTTGGAGGTTTTTGAATAACTTCCTTAAAACGTTCACTGAATGTTTCAATAAACTTTTAACAACACTGCTAGCTTATTTTGGGTTAACTATTTTGAACGACAAGCACAAATAGAAATTCATTTCCTTAGGCATTAATCATGCAAATACATTTCTTTTTTATTGTGGCACGGCGTCGGTGAGATTTCAACCTATAATCTTCGGTTCTCTATCCATAGAATTAGTCCACTGCGCCTCCAGGATGGCCATGTTTTTTTTACGCATGCGAAGCTGTTCACTTTAGTGGGCGTGGCCAACACACCTGAACACGCTTAGAGGATAGAGAGAGTTTTGTTGATGCTGAGAACTGAACGTTACTGAAGTTTTTTCTTGTGGTTTTTATGAAAAGTTTTCTTAAAGGGAAATTGCAAAATTGTTCAACTTCATATTCATCATCTTCAGCACCACCCCAAAATGGCACTTTTCTATGTTTTGTATTAAAAAAGATTGAGAAAGATAAGCGTTTCCAATGACATCAATCAATTAGTAGACAATTAGTAGGCAATTAGTAGGCAATGGCTACTCACAATTGGTCAAAACAACACGATGCACACCGATGATGTCATTGGAAACACTTATCTTCCTCTATCTGTTTTACTACAGAACATAGAAACACGCCATTTTCACATATGTTGATGTTGGAGTGGTGGTGGAGATGATTAATATGAATTAGAAAAATGGTGTAGTTTCCCCTTTAACGTTCTGAGAACGGAATGTATGTTTTTCAATAACATCCTTAGAACATTCTCAGAACGTTACTAAAGCTTTCTTGTGTTTTTTTTTCATGGAAAGTTTTCTTAATGTTCTCGGAAACAATTTTGAGAACATGACTTTAAATAGAACCACGAGGAAAAACTGTAGAAAACGTTATGCTGATGTACTGAAATTCCCACAAAATAACATTGTTTCTTAACGTTCTCTGAACTAGTTGAGAAAATTCCCAATGTCAAACCAGTTGGAGACTGTTCCAAGAACATTACCAAAATTGAAATGAAACGTTACCATGTTTTAACTTTTAGGAAACGTTCTGTTAAAAAGTAACTGAAACACCAAGAAAATTACGTATTTTGGTCCAGTTTTTTTTTATGTGCTGAGAATGTTCCAAAGCCAAGCAACTATCCTGCACCATTCCCAGAACGTTGTGGGAAGGTTGTGCGCAAAAAATAACTACAGGACGACCACACTCTCGCCAAGCTCTAAGAAAATAGGGGTTCTCAGAACGTTACGCGCTAGCTGGGATGTAGTTAGACTGAAGTCCTGTAGTCAAACAGGCTGTTAAAGTCAGCCTGTATGGCTGCTAACAGAGTATAGGCATGTCTGAACTATTTTGGCTGAGATAATGCATTAAAGTTGCAGTCCAGTGGCTTGGGAGGTGGTGTAAAGATACATGCAACAGGATACTGCAGTCCAGTGGCCGAGGGAGCAGAGTATAGGGTGTGGAGATGATGTACTGTGGGAAATGTAGTAAGTCAAGGAAGGGGTATGGCGATAATATAGAAAGGATTACATTTATTTATATCGTCAACTTCACACAACGACCAACCGAAACATGACTTCCACTTTTAACCCAACCCCTCTGAATCGGAGAGGTGCGCCCGGGGAGCTGTTGTTCTGGGGGGGTTAACTGCCTTGCTCAAGGGAAGAACAACATATTTTTTTCACCTTGTCAGCCTAACTAGTAACCTTTCAGTTACTGGCTCAATGCTCTTAGCTGCTAGACTACCTGCAGTTAGCCTCCGGTCCAGTGGCAGAGGAAGGGGAATTTAGATAATGTAGTTAGCCTCCGGTCCAGTGGCAGAGGAAGGGGAATTTAGATAATGTAGTTCGCCTCCGGTCCAGTGGCAGAGGAAGGGGAATTGAGATAATGTAGTTCGCCTCCGGTCCAGTGGCAGAGGAAGGGGAATTGAGATAATGTAGTTCGCCTCCGGTCCAGTGGCAGAGGAAGGGGAATTGAGATAATGTAGTTCGCCTCCGGTCCAGTGGCAGAGGAAGGGGAATTGAGATAATGTAGTTCGCCTCCGGTCCAGTGGCAGAGGAAGGGGAATTGAGATAATGTAGTTAGCCTCCGGTCCAGTGGCAGAGGAAGGGGAATTGAGATAATGTAGTTCGCCTCCGGTCCAGTGGCAGAGGAAGGGGAATTGAGATAATGTAGTTCGCCTCCGGTCCAGTGGCAGAGGAAGGGGAATTGAGATAATGTAGTTCGCCTCCGGTCCAGTGGCAGAGGAAGGGGAATTGAGATAATGTAGTTAGCCTCCGGTCCAGTGGCAGAGGAAGGGGAATTGAGATAATGTAGTTCGCCTCCGGTCCAGTGGCAGAGGAAGGGGAATTGAGATAATGTAGTTCGCCTCCGGTCCAGTGGGTGAAGAAAGGCGGTTTTGGATGATGTTCCTGCAGTGTCACTCCGTGGAATGAGATCTGGAGCGACAGTAGGGCTGCTGCATGTTCTTCAACAGCAAACGGAAAGGGTTCCTCCGGCGCCTGCCTCTCTTCCCCTCCTGCTCCCCTCTCTTCCTGGCCGAGCCCTTATCCGACAACCCATGGGTGGCCCCAGAGGCTTGAGGAGGGGTGGAGGGCAGGGGCATGGCGGCTGGGTTGAGGGGAGGAGGGGGAGGCAGGGCAGGGGAGGGATGCTTCCTAAGGTGTTTCTGTATGGCTGAGCCCAGGACGGCTACCTCTACCACCGCCCCATACACCTCCCACGTCATCCCCCTCTCGTCCCACTGCACCTCCTGCACCGCCTCGTCCAACCTCTCCTCCTGCACCGCCTCGTCCAACCTCTCCTCCTGCACCGCCTCGTCCAACCTTTCCTCCTGCACCGCCTCGTCCAACCTTTCCTCCTGCACCGCCTCGTCCAACCTTTCCTCCTGCACCGCCTCGTCCAACCTCTCCTCCTGCACCGCCTCGTCCAACCTTTCCTCCTGCACCGCCTCGTCCAAACCATCCTCCTGCACCGCCTCGTCCAACCTCTCCTCTTCCTTTGTCTGCTCCTCACCCTCCTTTCCCTCCTTCTCTTCTGTTCTTACCTCCTTGTTTTTCTCCTCTGTTTCCCCCTTCTTCTCGTTCGTTCTCTCCTCCACCCTTTTCTCTTCTACCTTCCTCTCCTCTTTCCTCTCCTCCCCCTCTCTCCCGCTGAGCTCTGGGAAGGCTGCGGGGGCGGCGCAAGACGTTTTTGGAGTCATGGATGCCGTGGAGACAGAACAGAACTCCACCCGCCGGCCCACTTGCAGCTCAGTGTCCTTAATCTCCGCCCCCGTCCTCCTAGTGGATGCTGGGAAGTGAACCACCTCCAAACTAACCTGTGTCTGCTGCTGCTGCTGCCGGAACAGGGAGCCAGGGACTGGAGGGCCAATTAGAGGGCACTGGAACTGTTGGTTGTGTTGGGGAGTTCCACTCCTGTCCACTAGGCTGCGTTGTTCTGTCTGGTTGGTTTGTTCCTCACTAAAGCAGAGCTTCTCTTCCTCTCCTATTTGTTCAGGGTGTTTGTTTTTAGACAGAGATTGTGGTGATGTCATCTGCTTTGTGCCTGTTTGGATGTCTTCACCGGAAGGAGGGAGAGAATCTTCCGGTCTGTTTCCGTGTGAGCGTAGGTTCATGACGGTCCCTGTGGTTTTGGGTTGAGCTGTGTCGTCACTCCTCCCATCGTCCAGGCTGTTTTGGGGCACTGGAGGAACGACTTTCACCCCCTCACTGTTGTCTACCTCCACAGACCCCTCAGATCCCTCAGACTCAGTGGAGTGAATAAATGACATCATCTCCTCCCTTCTCTCCTCCTCCTCCTCCTCTTCTTCCTCAACTCTGATGCTGTCATGATGGGTCACCAGAATGGTGATCTCTTGATCGACAGCGTCCCCAGTCGCCCCATGTTGCCCTCTCCTTTTAACCGACACTGGTTCCGGTTCATCAGCGTGGTTGTGACAGAGTCTTTCAGTCTGAGGGTCTGAGTAAGCGGAGCTATCTAGAGGCATGTTGGACTGAGACTTTGTCTCTTCAGCCACCTCCTCTTTCGGAGCGCGAGGAGTAACTACAACAGGGTCTGACTCACATTTAGTTGTAGTTTCCCTCTCGTCCCTCCCCTCTTTCTCTCTCCTCTCCTCCTTCCTGTCCTCCCCTTCTGTCCTGCTGAGCTCTGGGAAGGCAGCGGGGACGGTGGGGGTGTTTTTTTTTGAAGTCATGGGTGCAGTCGCAACAGAACGGAACTCAACCTGGTGCCCCTCCTGCAGCTCTGCATCTTTAGTCTCCGCCCCTGGCCCCAAATGGGCTGCTGGGAAGAGGAAGTTCCCAGTGCCAGCCTCCTGGGGTGGGGTCATGGGGCTGGTGGCTACAGAATGGTTCTGAACCACCTCCAGACTCCTAGAGGCTGCTGGGAACGGGAAGGCATCGGCGCCGATCCCCTGGAGTGGGGTCATGGGGCTGATGGCTACAGAATGGTACTGAACCACCTTCAGACTCCTAGAGACTGCTGTGAACGGGAAGGCGTCGGCGCCGACCCCCTGGGGTGGGGTCATTGGGCTGGTGGCTACAGAATGGTGCTGAACCACCTCTAGACTCCTAGAGGATGCTGGGAAGAGAAAGGTGTCGGCGCCGATCCCCTGGGGTGGGGTCATTGGGCTGGTGGCTACAGAATGGTTCTGAACCACCTTCAGACTCCTAGAGGCTGCTGGGAAGAGGAAGGTGTAGGCGCCGACCCCCTGGGGTGGGGTCATTGGGCTGGTGGCTACAGAATGGTTCTGAACCACCTCCAGACTCCTAGAGGCTGCTGGGAAGAGGAAGGCGTCGGCGCCGATCCCCTGGGGTGGGGTCATGGGGCTGGTGGCTATAGAATGGTTCTGAACCACCTCCAGACTCCTAGAGGCTGCTGGGAAGAGGAAGGCGTCGGCGCCGGCCCCCTGGGGTGGGGTCATGGGGCTGGTGGCTACAGAATGATGCTGAACCACCTCCAGACTCCTAGAGGATGCTGGGAAGAGAAAGGCGTCGGCGCCGACGCCCTGGGGTGGGGTCATGGGGCTGGTGGCTACAGAATGGTTCTGAACCACCTTCAGACTCCTAGAGGCTGCTGGGAAGAGAAAGGCGTCGGCGCCGATCCCCTGGAGTGGGGTCATGGGGCTGATGGCTATAGAATGGTACTGAACCACCTCCAGACTCCTAGAGGCTGCTGGGAAGAGAAAGGTGGCGGCGCCGACCCCCTGGGGTGGAGTCATGGGGCTGGTGGCTACAGAATGGTTCTGAACCACCTTCAGACTCCTAGAGGCTGCTGGGAAGAGAAAGGCGTCGGCGCCGACCCCCTGGGGTGGGGTCATTGGGCTGGTGGCTACAGAATGGTTCTGAACCACCTCCAGACTCCTAGAGGCTGCTGGGAAGAGGAAGGCGTTGGCGCCGATCCCCTGGGGTGGGGTCATGGGGCTGATGGCTACAGAATGGTACTGAACCACCTCCAGACTCCTAGAGACTGCAGTGAACGGGAAGGCGTCGGCGCCGACGCCCTGGGGTGGGGTCATTGGATTGGTGGCTACAGAATGGTGCTGAACCACCTCCAGACTCCTAGAGGCTGCTGGGAAGAGGAAGGCGTCGGCGCCGACCCCCTGGGGTGGGGTCATTGGGCTGGTGGCTACAGAATGGTTCTGAACCACCTTCAGACTCCTAGAGGCTGCTGGGAAGAGGAAGGCGTCGGCGCCGACCCCCTGGGGTGGGGTCATTGGGCTGGTGGCTACAGAATGGTTCTGAACCACCTTCAGACTCCTAGAGGCTGCTGGGAAGAGAAAGGTGTCGGCGCCGACCCCCTGGGGTGGGGTCATTGGGCTGGTGGCTACAGAATGGTACTGAACCACCTCCAGACTCCTAGAGGCTGCTGGGAAGAGGAAGGTGTCGGCGCCGACCCCCTGGGGTGGGGTCATGGGGCTGGTGGCTACAGAATGGTTCTGAACCACCTTCAGACTCCTAGAGGATGCTGGGAAGAGAAAGGCGTCGGCGCCGATCCCCTGGGGTGGGGTCATTGGGCTGGTGGCTACAGAATGGTTCTGAACCACCTCCAGACTCCTAGAGGATGCTGGGAAGAGAAAGGTGTCGGCGCCGACCCCCTGGGGTGGGGTCATTGGGCTGGTGGCTACAGAATGGTACTGAACCACCTCCAGACTCCTAGAGGCTGCTGGGAAGAGGAAGGTGTCGGCGCCGACCCCCTGGGGTGGGGTCATTGGGCTGGTGGCTACAGAATGGTACTGAACCACCTCCAGACTCCTAGAGGCTGCTAAGAAGAGGAAGGCGTCGGCGCCGACCCCCTGGGGTGGGGTCATGGGGCTGGTGGCTACAGAATGTTTCTGAACCACCTTCAGACTCCTAGAGGCTGCTGGGAAGAGAAAGGCGCCGGCGCCGGCCCCCTGGGGTGGGGTCATGGGGCTGATGGCTACAGAATGGTACTGAACCACCTTCAGACTCCTAGAGGCTGCTGGGAAGAGGAAGGCGTCGGCGCCGACCCCCTGGGGTGGGGTCATTGGACTGGTGGCTACAGAATGGTTCTGAACCACCTCCAGACTCCTAGAGGCTGCTGGGAAGAGAAAGGCGTCGGCGCCGACCCCCTGGGGTGGAGTCATGGGGCTGGTGGCTATAGAATGGTACTGAACCACCTCCAGACTCCTAGAGGCTGCTGGGAAGAGGAAGGCGTCGGCGCCGACCCCCTGGGGTGGGGTCATGGGGCTGGTGGCTACAGAATGGTTCTGAACCACCTCCAGACTCCTAGAGGCTGCTGGGAAGAGGAAGGCGTCGGCGCCGACCCCCTGGGGTGGGGTCATGGGGCTGGTGGCTACAGAAAGGTACTGAACCACCTCCAGACTCCTAGAGGCTGCTGGGAAGAGGAAGGCGTCGGCGCCGATCCCCTGGAGTGGGGTCATGGGGCTGATGGCTACAGAATGGTACTGAAGCACCTCCAGACTCCTAGAGACTGCTGTGAACGGGAAGGCGTCGGCGCCGACGCCCTGGGGTGGGGTCATTGGATTGGTGGCTACAGAATGGTACTGAACCACCTCCAGACTCCTAGAGGCTGCTGGGAAGAGGAAGGCGTCGGCGCCGACCCCCTGGGGTGGGGTCATGGGGCTGGTGGCTACAGAATGGTGCTGAACCACCTCCAGACTCCTAGAGGCTGCTGGGAAGAGGAAGGCGTCGGCGCCGACCCCCTGGGGTGGGGTCATGGGGCTGGTGGCTACAGAATGGTTCTGAACCACCTTCAGACTCCCAGAGGCTGCTGGGAAGAGGAAGGCGTCGGCGCCGACCCCCTGGGGTGGGGTCATTGGGCTGGTGGCTACAGAATGGTACTGAACCACCTCCAGACTCCTAGAGGCTGCTGGGAAGAGGAAGGCGTCGGCGCCGACCCCCTGGGGTGGGGTCATGGGGCTGGTGGCTATAGAATGGTTCTGAACCACCTCCAAACTAACCTGGGTCTGCATGTGTTGTCTCTCACTCTTCTCCTCTTTCACTCTCTCTTTCTCTTTATTTATCTCTTCATCTATCTCTTTCTCTTTCCCTCTCTCCTCCTCTTTCTCTTTCCCTCTCTCCTCCTCTTTCTCTTTCCCTCTCTCCTCCTCTTTCTCTCTCTTCTCCACTTTCTCTCTCCCCTCCTCCTTCTCCAGGGAGTATCCTCTGTGTTTCGATGTTTTTAAGAAGGAGTTTTCCTCTGTTGCATTGTCCTGTACTGAGGGGAGTATCACAACAGTGGGCATTTCAAACTCAGCACGCCCTGTAATATGAGTGTTTTCCACCACAGGGTGCGAGTCCAGCTGAACTGCAACATCACCTGAGTCCACTGCTGTAATAGCTGTGATAGGTATGATAGTTGTGTCTCTGTGCTCCAACGACTCCCCATCCACCCCCACACCAATCATAGTGTGCATGTGAGGTTTTGGCTGGCAGTCTTGATTGACAGACTGGTGACTGGTGTCCATACGAGGCTCCTCAGGGCAGTGGTGATGTCAGATGTTCCTGTGCACACAGGGGTGATATAGGAAATATCTACAGTAGTACAGTGATGCTCTATGGATACCATTTCAGCATTAAGGCATTCAAATCAAGATACCGTTTCAGCTTTAAGGCATGTGAATCAAGATACCATTTCAGCTCTAAGGTATGCAAATCAAGATACCATTTCAGCATTAAGGCATTCAAATCAAGATACCATTTCAGCTTTAAGGCATGTGAATCAAGATACCATTTCAGCTTTAAGGCATGTGAATCAAGATACCATTTCAGCTCTAAGGCATGTCAATCAAGATACCATTTCAGCTCTACGGCATTTTAATCAAGATACCATTTCAGCTCTAAGGCATGTCAATCAAGATACCATTTCAGTTCTACGGCATTTGAATCAAGATACCATTTCAGCTTTAAAGGGCGGCTGAACTTCCTGATTTGGCCTCATTTTAGATTTGGTTAATTAATAAATCCCTGAATTAAAACGTGGTTGTCTCTTGTGTGTGTTCACAGGTGGAAATAGTTAGCCAAATTATTTCGCCAATTAGCTTCAGCCAACTGGTGTGCTATCGTGGCAAAATTGGTTTGACTTTGGATAGCCTATATCCAGGGCTAGTTAGGGACCGTCAATAAATTACACAATGTAAATGAGACAATATTTTCATGTTGCACACCTTTTAGTTTTCTCATTAAATGCTTGCAATATTTGTATATGAATTTCTACAATTTATAGTTGGTTTGAGGTTTTTAAGTCATTGAAATTTGGAGCTATTGGAATTTTAACATATTGTCCCATGTACGTTGTGTAATTTACCGATGGTCCTTAAGGATATCCAAAGTCAACCCAAATTTACCACAGGCATTACGATTGGGTCGCGTGCAGCTGCACTCAGAATTGATTATTACTTGTGTGCTGCCGGCTGTGGAAAGAATTTAAACAAACCCAACCTTCATTTACGTTGTGACACAGATATGACCAAAATTATTCTATTTACACTTTGTAGTCAATTCTGAGACTAGAATAAATGTTTCTGCCACATAGGCTGTTTTCTAAATGAGAAGTTGATTTTTAGGGGCAGTTGCTCTTTAAGGCATGTAAATCAAGATATAATTTCAGCTCTACGGCATGTGATTCAAGATACCATTTAAGCTTTAGGGCATGTGATTCAAGATACCATTTCAGCTTTAGGGCATGTGATTCAAGATACCATTTCAGCTCTACGGCAAGTAATTCAAGATACCATTTCAGCTTTAAGGCATGTGATTCAAGTTCCTTTCAGTCAGTCAACTTCGGTACAACATACTATGGGGAGTCGCACTCTTGTGACTTCGTATCTACAATCACGCCTGACAAGGACAATGAAATCTGCGCCTCACTGGAAGCCCCGCCTTCCACAGGTGATAAGCATGAGCCTCGGATTCATTCCTTCAGTTATTCCGCTCTTCACCTTGGTGTGAACAGGAACGATTCACGCTACTAAAACAAACAATTGGAAAACGTTGCAGCAACTAAACTGTCCCCTAGTGGTAGAGCGCGCTCACCACCTGGACATTGTGTTGCTGAAGGCTATACTTGTTCTCATAAGTTCTCTAATCACAAACAATTAGTTATTCTTCAATTTGCAATGATTAAGATGACTAAGAAAACAACTGAGACGACGATGGCGAAGCCGGGTTCGGGGTCGAGATCATGCCCCCAGTCATTCGGTTATAACCTTTCTCCGAAAGATACTCACCATCTATGTGTGGTTTGTCTCGGCTTGGAGCACGCTCAGGCGGCCCTCACTTGAACCAGTCCGTGTGCGCATTGCCACGTACTGCGTACAAACTCCCTGGAAACGACGTGTAGCATTGGAATTACCGATGGCGACTTTACTTTCCTGGATGCCGGTACCTCGGCTGGGACCGAGGTGCAGGAAGCGGAGATGGATTATGTGGTCGGAGCAAATGTCTTGTCTGCCTGGGCGTGGGGTATGCGGTGGCTGCCTGCGCCCAACCCGGCTCCTGTGCGCTCTGTTGGTTGCCGGTTATGGGAGGCTACACAAAGAGAGAAGACGGCTAGGTTCGGTGGGCACCCGTGTACCCAGAGTCCAACCGAGTTCCACAGTGTTCATGGGTGTGAGTTTGGTTCCTTCTCCATGTTCAGACACACGGTGGTCAGGATGGAAGAAGCCCCAATCTCTCCCAGTCCACAAGGTGGCGTGCCAAATCCTTCAGGGCGTCTCGCTGTCTGCACCGACCAATGGCACGCATGCGCAGTTGTCTCCCTGGATCACCGTGACGTCAGGCTACAATTTGTTGTGCATTCCCCACGCTTCTGCAGTGTCATCACGTCGACTGTTCCCAAGGCCTCAGTGTCCATTAGAGGGAGGAAATATCCTCCCGTCTCCAGAAGCACGCAATCTGAGTGAATGAATGAATGGTTCCTATGTTGAAGATCTGGGACTGCTGGTAAAGCCGGTATTCCTGGTTACAAAAAGGGAAGGGAACTTTGCATTCCATTCTAGACCTACGTAACCTCAGCAAGCATCTCAGAGTCTACAAACTCAGAATGCTCACGAGCCGCCGGCTATTACAGCTGATTGGCTGGTGGTGGCGGAGTCGAGGGGGCAAGCAGCGTTACACACATCCATGCTACTGTCTCGTATTCAGTCTCTAGGCTTCATAAGAAACTAGAAAAAGAGCTGTCTGACTCCATCTCAGCGCATTTCATTTCTGGATGTCGAGCTAGGTTCCGGCTCTGGTTAGCCAAATTTCAGCTGGGTCACACAGTGCGTTTTTTCGGTAGCCTACTGGGGATGATGGATTCTGTGATGGAAGTCGTTCCCCTGGGGCTATTGTTGATGCGGCCCGTCTAGCGCTGAGTGCTAGCCACTCACCTAGATGCAACTCGCAGCTTAAGCCGGTTGTGTTGGGTGTCCCTGTCAGGCCTACAGGCCCTGGCCCAGTGGTGAGACCCTCTGCTATTGTTGTTGTGTACTGCAAGGTGATCATGACAGACGCATCCCCCTCAGGGTGGGGTGCAGTGTACGAAGGCAAATCGATTCGGGGTGTATGGACACTGGTTCGGAACGCACTGCATGTCAATTACCCAGAGTATCTGGCGCTCAGGCGCTTCCCCCTGTCTTTGTTGGACCGGCTTGTACAGGTCAGAACCGACAATATGTCAGTGGTAGCGTGCATCAACAGACAGGGAGAGACTGTCTCCCTCCCTCCCAATCTTTGCTTGCTCCCTATTGCTGGGGAGCAGTGCTCACATGCTTTCGCTAAGGGTGACGCATGTCTCCGGTTGCCTCAACTCGGGTGCAGATCTTTTATCCAGGTGGGACCCTCTCTCTCAGGAGTGGAGGCTCTCCCAAGTATGGGACATTTTCAGCTGGGCCAATGTACTCTTTACACGTTGCGAAGGAAACGCGCAGTGTCGTCTGTTTTTCTCGATGAAGGACCCGAGTGCCCCGTTGGGAACGGACGCTTTGTGCACGTTTCCGCCAGTGGTTCTGATTCAGCCCACGTTGGAGAGGGTGCGCCGGGAGGGCTTGTTGACGGTTTACCACTGATTCTTGTGGCTCCCTGTTGGCCCAGGCAGCCTTGGTTCATGGACATAATTTGCTTTTTAGCTGGGGACCAGTGGAAACTCCCATTGCACAGGGACCTGTTGTCCCAGGTGCATGGGCAGGTCATGGGCAGGTCTGGGATGACCGAGTGGCGCAGTGGTCTAAGGCACTGCATCGCAGTGCTAGCTGTGCCACTAGAGATCCTGGTTCGAATCCAGGCTCTGTCGTAGCCGGCCGCGACCGGGAGACCCATGGGGTGGCGCACAATTGGCCCAGGTTAGGGGAGGGAATGGCCGGCAGGGATGTAGAGCATGGCGTTTGCAACGCCAGGGTTGTGGGTTCGATTCCCACGGGGGGCCAGTATGAAAAAATAATAATGTATGCACTCACTAACTGTAAGTCGCTCTGGATAAGAGCGTCTGCTAAATGACTAAAATGTAAAAAAAAATTGGCAAGCGAGGCCAGAGATTTGGTTCCCATGGGCCTGGCCCCTAAAGGGCCAATCTGATGGTTATTCCTACCATTCAGTCTGCAAGGGCGCTCTCCGGGAGAGGCTGAGGCTGTATGCGTAAAAGTGGCAAGCATTTGAGCTCTGGTGCCAAGATAAAGGACTTGTTCCTTTTCAATGCTCTGTGAGGGACATCCTTATGTTCCTACAGGATCTGTTCAAGCATTCTCCACTTTAAAAGTGTACATGGCCCCGCTGTCTCAGCGTGTCATGTGGGAATTGACGGAGACTCACCTGGTGCTCACCCCCTGGTGGTGTGGTTCCTGAAAGGTGGATGTAGTCTCAGACCGGTCTCTAAACCGCTCCAAAACCACATTGGGCGCTGGTTTTGGAGGCAGTGTGCGCGGGCCCCTTTGAGCCTCTGGGGTTGGTGGATCTGAAGATCCTTTCCTATAAAACCTCCCTGCTCATGGCTTGGCCTTGGCTAATTGTGTTGGAGACCTCCACGCGTTATCCATACAGCCTTCCTGTACTCAGTTCGCCCTGGTCGACACTCTAAGGTGACTTTGCGTCCAAATGCGGCCTTCACCCCGAAAGTCAAGGCTATGTCCTACAGGTCCTTAGCTTTTGAGATATTTCCCTTTTCGCCTCCTCCTTTTGCTTCAGAAGAGCAACAGAGGTTACATGCCCAGTGTCAGGCGCAAGCTTTAAGCACGTACATTGAACGGACCTGGGATATCCGGTCATGTGACCAACTTTTTGTCTGTTTTACTGATCCAGCTCGCGGCAGGACGCTCTCTAAGCAGTGTCTCTCCCCCTGGATTGCGGAGGCTATCTCCCTCCCATATAACAGCAAGGGGCAAGGGTTACCTAGCGGTGTACACGCCCACTCCACCAAGGGGTCTGGCAGCGTCTTGGGTGTTATTTAAAGGGTTGACTATAGGAGATATTTGTGAGGTTTTATCGCTTGGCTGTCACTGTTCCTAGTGTAGCCCACAGTGTGCTTACGGCTGGGACAGGGGAAAGTCACTAGGCAGTGCTCCATGTGTGCAATACCCAGACTGGCCATCTGGCGGGGTCAGGTCTGGGTGGTCTGCAGCATCTGGCGGGGTCAGGTCTGGGTGGTCTGCAGCATCTGGCGGGGTCAGGTCTGGGTGGCCTGCCGTGGGCCGTTTAATTTAGAATCCATTGGGGTTGGCTTGGGGCGTGATTATATTTCCCGATAGCATGTTGTACCGAAGTTGACTGACTGAAAGGGAACGTAACGTTATGACTATAACTACTGTTCCCTGAAGGGGGGAAACGAGGTACAACACCTGTTTGGCCCGCACCGCCCGTTCCTGGGCTCGGTGAAGAGCGGTATTAAATTGAGGAAATTAATCAGAGCCTCATGCTTATCACCTGTGGAAGGCGGGGCTTCCAGAGAGGCGCAGATTTCATCTTGTCAAGCTTGATTGTAGATCCTTCAATCGAATTCGCAAGAGTGCGACTCCCCATAGTATGTTGTACCTGGTTTCCCTCCTTCTGGGAACACTAGTTATAGTCATAATGTTATGATATCATTTCAGCTCTACGGCCTGAGAATCAAGATACCAAAATAGTGTCAACATCAAATGAGGGCTAGAAAGCTAACGTTCTTCTTTGTTGAAGAACCAAGATCTACTACTTACTCAGGTGTGTGAGTTTAACTGACCAATGTAGAACTAGTCCCTATACTACGTTGTATCACTAATCCATTAATGTCAATCCAAATGATGCTGATATTCCTTTTAATATTTAATCTGTGATATGATATACACGTGGGAATATTTCCTGCCAAACAAGCCGTATCAAAGCTACAGAGACAACCAAATTTACAAAGTATCTGGAGTGTTTCTTGTTCTAAATGACAAACATTAAAACACGTGTACTTATTATCGTCAGATACAGCTCTTCTCAATGTGCTGGAACTTGGTGAGAAGAAATGCATTTTTTATAGGAATGATGTCTTTCAAATCTTATTGTATCTTCAAAGAACAATGTAGACGTCTAAATGATTCCAATCTTAATTGGCGTCTACATTTCATAAACCTCCATAACTCCTCCTCATTCTTTGAGACATGCAAAGGAACGTACTCAGATATCGTAAAACCCAGACCTTAAGAGTCAATACAGATAAGAATAGCACTCAACATGTACATGAGAGGAGCATGAACATCTATCCTCGGGAATATGATGCTGGACACACAACACAGTGGAATCTCAGTCGCCTACCTCTAATAATACATACCTCAGCAGTCCAACAGAGAGAGAACTCTTCCCGTGGTCCGGAGTACCGGTCTCCTATCACAGCCACATATCATCTCAATGAATCAAGCTAAGTATCGCTCCCTCTACCCTCCTGCGTGTTGTTGATAGATTCTGATTGCAGAGAGCTACAGTTTCTGATTCCAGAAGGATCTGTTTCTGTGTTTCTGTTTCTGTGTTTGGCAGACAGGCAGGAAGGCTGGCAGGAGGTAGGCAGGAGGCTGGCAGGAGGCTGGCAGGAGGTGGGCAGGAGGTAGGCAGGAGGCAGGCAGGAGGCAGGCAGGAGGTAGGGAGGAGGCAGGCAGGAGGTAGGCAGGAGGCAGGCAGGAGGCTGGCAGGAGGCAGGCAGGAGGTAGGCAGGAGGCAGGCAGGAGGTAGGCAGGAGGCAGGCAGGAGGCTGGCAGGAGGTGGGCAGGAGGCAGGCAGGAGGTAGGCAGGAGGCAGGCAGGAGGTAGGCAGGAGGCTGGCAGGAGGTAGGCAGGAGGCAGGCAGGAGGTAGGCAGGAGGCAGGCAGGAGGCAGGCAGGAGGTAGCCAGGAGGCTGGCAGGAGGCTGGCAGGAGATAGGCAGGAAGGCAGGCAGGAGGCAGGCAGGAGGAAGGCAGGAGGCAGGCAGGAGGCTGGCAGGAGTTAGGCAGGAGGCAGGCAGGAGGTAGGCAGGAGGTAGGCAGGAGGCAGGCAGGAGGTAGGCAGGAGGCAGGCAGAAGGTAGGCAGGAGGCTGGCAGGAGGTAGGCAGGAAGGAAGGCAGGAGGCTGGCAGGAAGGCAGGCAGGAGGCTGGCAGGAGGCTGGCAGGAGGTGGGCAGGAGGCAGGCAGGAGGCTGGCAGGAGGTAGGCAGGAGGCTGGCAGGAGGTAGGCAGGAAGGCAGGCAGGAGGCTGGCAGGAAGGCAGGCAGGAGGCTGGCAGGAGGTAGGCAGGAGGCAGGCAGGAAGGCAGGCAGGAGGTAGGCAGGAGGCAGGCAGGAGGTAGGCAGGAGGCAGGCAGGAAGGCAGGAGGCAGGCAGGAAGGCAGGCAGGAGGCTGGCAGGAGGTAGGCAGGAGGCAGGCAGGAAGGCAGGCAGGAGATAGGCAGGAGATAGGCAGGAGGCAGGCAGGAAGGCAGGCAGGAGGCTGGCAGGAGGTAGGCAGGAGGCAGGCAGGAAGGCAGGCAGGAGGTAGGCAGGAGGTAGACAGGCAGGAGGTAGGCAGGAGGCTGGCAGGAGGTAGGCAGGAGGCTGGCAGGAGGTAGGCAGGAGGCTGGCAGGAGGTAGACAGGAGGCAGGAAGGAGGCTGGTAGGAGGTAGGCAGGAGGTAGGCAGGAGGCATGTCGAAACTAGGAGGTCCTGTCCGGTTGACAGAGAGGTAGATAACGGGAGATGGGCCTGGCTCGAGGCTAGCTCAAGGCTAACTGGTACGTCGGGAAGTGGTGGTGATTAGCCAACAACAGCCATTCGGTTGCAGCTAGCTAGTTGCGATGGTCCAGTGATTCCGGCAGAAAATCCGATATGCTCTGGGTCGATAGCGCGCTGTGCAGACTGGCCGATAATTGTCCAGGCTAGAGCTGGCTGCTAGGTAGTGCAGGCCACGGACAGTGGTGAAGACCGCTAACGGTGGCTAATAGCAAGTAGCTAGTTAGCTGGCTAGCAGGCTAGTTTCAGCCGTGGGTTCTTGATAAAAGGTATGAAGAAATAATAGAATCCGTTCCACATTGGGCGAGGCGGGTTGCAAGAAAGTATATTTAGTTAAAGAATGGAAAGGGAGATAGAGAAATATATACAAATAAAAAACAAAAAAACTGGCTATTTACACGAGGACACAACACACGACCGCACTACTACGCCATCTTGGATTATTTTCTACTTCCTGTATATAGCCATGTTATTTTCTACTTCCTGTATATAACCATGTTATATTCTACTCCATTTACGTTACATTTACGTCATTTAGCAGACGCTCTTATCCAGAGCGACTTACATGAGCAATTAGGGTTAAGTGCCTTGCTCAAGGGCACATCAACAGATTTTTCAACTAGTCGGCTTGGGGATTAGAACCAGCGACCTTTCGGTTACTGGCACAACGCTCTTAACCACTAAGCTACCTGCCGCCCTACTCCCTATATATAACCATGTTATATTCTACTTCCTGTATATAGCATGTTATATTCTACTTCCTGTATATATAGCCATGTTATTTTCTACTTCCTGTATATATAGCCATGTTATTTTCTACTCCCTGTATATAGCCATGTTATTTTCTACTTCCTGTATATATCCATGTTATATTCTACATCCTGTTTATATCATTATGGTTAGTAACTGTGTCACTATTTCTTTTTTATTTTACTTTTTATCTTTAACGCTGAGTTGGAAAAGGACCCGTCAGTCAGCATTTCATTGTAAGTCTACACCTGTTGTCTACGAAGTATGTGACAAATAAAATGTTCCTTCCTTCAGCAAACCAACAAATCCTGCATTTCTTATGTGGAAACATGCACGTGATAAACTAGCTAAGCTTTACCAATAAAAAACTAAGCCAAGCTTTACAATTTCTACAGGCATCAATACATCGTGTAGGCGGCAGCATCGTTTCTTTGGAGCCACAAGCTTGGCCAGAACACCTTGTTCCAATGTTCCACAGGCAGAATCCACACTATCACTTTCCAAGGCTTCAGCCAATCCCTGGCCGCCTCACAGCACTCTGAATTCTGTTTCCTAGCAACCGGTGCTGTGATGGGAAGGAGGGAGGTGAGTGTGTTTGAGGAGAGCTCAAATAAACAACAGTCTGATGCCCAAAGACTGGTGTCATAGTGATGATGATAGTGACGATAGTGCATCTGTTAAATACCCCTTAGCTTACACAGAATGATACTGTATATAGGGACATACACAGTAAATATATATGTACACTGCTCAAAAAAATAAAGGGAACACTTAAACAACACATCCTAGATCTGAATGAATGAAATGATCTTATTAAATACTTTTTTTCTTTACATAGTTGAATGTGCTGACAACAAAATCACACAAAAATTATCAATGGAAATCAAATTTATCAACCCATGGAGGTCTGGATTTGGAGTCACCCTCAAAATTAAAATGGAAAACCACACTACAGGCTGATCCAACTTTGATGTAATGTCCTTAAAACAAGTCAAAATGAGGCTCAGTAGTGTGTGTGGCCTCCACGTGCCTGTATGACCTCCCTACAACGCCTGGGCATGCTCCTGATGAGGTGGCGGATGGTCTCCTGAGGTATCTCCTCCCAGACCTGGACTAAAGCATCCGCCAACTCCTGGACAGTCTGTGGTGCAACGTGGCATTGGTGGATGGAGCGAGACATGATGTCCCAGATGTGCTCAATTGGATTCAGGTCTGGGGAACGGGCGGGCCAGTCCATAGCATCAATGCCTTCCTCTTGCAGGAACTGCTGACACACTCCAGCCACATGAGGTCTAGCATTGTCTTGCATTAGGAGGAACCCAGGGCCAACCGCACCAGCATATGGTCTCACAAGGGGTCTGAGGATCTCATCTCGGTACCTAATGGCAGTCAGGCTACCTCTGGCGAGCACATGGCGGCCCCCCAAATAAATGCCACCCCACACCATGACTGACCCACCGCCAAACCGGTCATGCTGGAGGATGTTGCAGGCAGCAGAACGTTCTCCACGGCGTCTCCAGACTCTGTCACGTCTGTCACATGTGCTCAGTGTGAACCTGCTTTAATCTGTGAAGAGCACAGGGCGCCAGTGGCGAATTTGCCAATCTTGGTGTTCTCTGGCAAATGCCAAACGTCCTGCACGGTGTTGGGCTTTAAGCACAACCCCCACCTGTGGACGTCGGGCCCTCATACCACCCTCATGGAGTCTGTTTCTGACCGTTTGAGCAGACACATGCACATTTGTGGCCTGCTGGAGGTCATTTTGCAGGGCTCTGGCAGTGCTCCTCCTGCTCCTCCTTGCACAAAGGCGGAGGTAGCGGTCCTGCTGCTGGGTTGTTGCCCTCCTACGGCCTCCTCCACGTCTCCTGATGTACTGGCCTGTCTCCTGGTAGCGCCTCCATTCTCTGGACACTACGCTGACAGACACAGCAAACCTTCTTGCCACAGCTCGCATTGATGTGCCATCCTGGATGAGCTGCACTACCTGAGCCACTTGTGTGGGTTGTAGACTCCGTCTCATGCTACCACTAGAGTGAAAGCACCGCCAGCATTCAAAAGTGACCAAAACATCAGCCAGGAAGCATAGGAACTGAGAAGTGGTCTGTGGTCACCACCTGCAGAACCACTTCTTTATTGGGGGTGTCTTGCTAATTGCCTATAATTTCCACCTGTTGTCTATTCCATTTGCACAACAGCATGTGAAATTTATTGTCAATCAGTGTTGCTTCCTAAGTGGACAGTTTGATTTCACAGAAGTGTGATTGACTTGGAGTTACATTGTGTTGTTTAAGTGTTCCCTTAATTTTTTTGAGCAGTGTGTGTATATATATATATATATATATTTACTGTGTGTGTCCCTATCTGAATTGTTAATGGTCAACAGTTTATTTGCATGATAAATGGAGAAAGTGAAGTGTTTAATGTAGTGAGATACAGTGCCTTCAGAAAGTATTCATACCTGTCACGTTCGTTTAAGGACGGGTCAGACCAAGGCGCAGCGTGAAATGCGTACATGTTTATTAAACTGATAAACACACGACAAAACAATAAACAAACGAAACGTGAAGTACTGAGGTTGAACACACAACAAACCTATACACAGAACAAGATCCCACAACACACTAGTGCCAATAGGCTGCCTAAGGATGATCCCCAATCAGAGACAACGAGTGACAGCTGCCTCTGATTGGGAATCACACCCGGCCAAACATAGAAATACAACACCTAGACTGCAACATAGAAAACACAACATAGAATATTCCCACCCTGACTCAACATATAAGAGTCCCCTGAGTCAGGGCGTGACAATACCCCTTGACTTATTCCACATTTTGTTGTGTTAAAGCCTGAATTCAAAATTGATTCAATATTTATTTTTTTCTGCGGAAATGACAATTTCTTATTTATTTAGTTTTTTTTACAAATGTATTGAAATGAAATACATAAATACCTAATTTACATAAGTATTCACACCCCTGAGTACATGTTAGAATCACCTGTCGGGGAAATTCTTACACAGGGACACTCGAAGTCAATCTTAAATGAATCATTTTTTATTGTCAGCGTGCTGGAGTGTTCCAACCAACTCAATGCACCATAGTGAACGTCTGTCAAAAGCTCTGCTGGGGCTGGGATATCTTTCGTTCTCAAAACAAGGTTCTGGGCGTACTGCCAAATTGCAGATACTGATGAGTGAGGATTCGTCCAATCAGTCACTTGCAGGAACACATAAATAGTTTATTAGAACAGCACATGAATAGAACATAGAAATGTATAGAATAGAAAAGCGCCAACATTAAAATTTCCATCACACACCTTTTTGGCAGCGATTACAGCTCTGAGTCTTTCTGGGAAACTCTCTAAGAGCTTTACACACCTGGATTGTAAAATATTTTGCACATTATTAATTTATTTAAATCTTCTAGCTCTGTCAAGTTGGTTGTTGATCATTGCTAGACAGCAATTTTCAAGTTTTTGCCATAGATTTTCAAGCCGATTTAAGTCAAGTTTATGCCACTCAGGAACATTCAACGTCATCTTGGTAAGCAACACCAGTGTATATTTGGCCTTGTGTTTAAGGTTATTGTCCTGCTGAAAGGTGAATTTGTCTACCAGTGTCTGTTGGAAAGCAGACTGAACCAGGTTTTCCTCTAGGATTTTGCCGCTGCTTAGCTCTATTCTGTTTTATTAAATCCTAAAATAAACTCCCTAGTCCTTGCCAATGACAAGCATACCCATAACATGATGCATCCACCACCATGCTTGAAAATATGAAGAGTGGTACTCAGTGATGTGTTGTGTTGGATTTGCCCCAAATATAACACTTTGTATTCAGGACATAAAGTTCATTTCTTTACCACATTTTTAGCAATTTTACTTTAGTGCCTTGTTGCAAACAGGATGCATGTTTTGGAATACTTTTATTCTGTTCAGGCTTCCTTCTTTTCATTCTGTCATTTAGGTTAGTATTGTGGAGTAACTACAATGTTGTTGATCTATCCTCAGTTTTCTCCTGTCACAGCCATTAAACTCGGTAACTGTTTTAAAGTCACCCTTAGCCTCATGATGAAATCCCTGAGCGGTTTCCTTCCTCTACGGCAACTGAGTTAGGAAGGATGCCTGTATCTTCGTAGTGACTGGGTGTATTGATACACCATCCAAAGTGTAATTAATAACGTCACCGTGGTCAAAGGGATATTCAATGTCTGCTCTTTATTTTGACCCATCTACCAATAGGTGCCCTTCTTTACGAGGCGTTGGAAAACCTCCCTGGTCTTTGTGGTTGAATCTGTGTTTGAAATTCACTGCTCGACTGATGGACCTTACAGATAATTTTATGTGTGGGTTAGAGATGTCATTAGAAAATCCATGCAACGTAGCACATTTTTTACTCCTGAACCCATTTAAGCTTGCCATAACAAAGGGGTTGAATACCTATTGACTCAAGACATTTCAAGTTTTCATTTTTACTTAATTTGTAAAGAATTCTGAAAACATATTTCCACTTTGACATTATGGGCTATTGTGTGTAGGCCAGTGACACACAATATCAAATTAAGCCATTTTAATTTCAGGCTGTAACACAACAAAAATATGGAATAAGTCAAGTGGTGTGAATATGTTCTGAAGGCGCTGTTTGATGTGTTTGGTAGAGTGGAGTATGTGTTACTGTAGATATCTTGCTGTGTTCATTACTGTACAGTAGCGAGTCTTTGTGTGGTGTTCCTGTGAAAGTTGAATATCTCTGATTCAAGAGAACTCATGTCTTTATTAACTTTGGAAATAATCTAATATGATGAAACACTAGAAAACAAAAAGAAATCATCACGTGACTTCAGGTGGACAAGAAGCTGTTGGGAAACGATTCCAAGACCATCTTTCAGTGTGGAATGTTTGTTCTGCGTTGTGGAAGAAAATGTATTTTCTTTTATTTTTCATGTATTTGGATGAATGACCGGATCCCTTCATCCTCCCATTGTTACCAGACTAAGGATGTGTCTTAAATAGCACCCTGTTCCCTATAGGCCCTGGTCAAAGATAGTGCACGATAGGGTGCCACTTCTGACGATTTCCCTCTGTGAAGGAAAGGCTGGAGGGATCATTTAGTCCCGAGCGTCTGTCCAAACTCCTTGAAAGTGTCAGTTGTCTTGTCTGCTGCCGTTCCGATGACCGTGTCTGTCGGCTGGCCTCTGTGGCCGCTAAAGAGAGAGAGAGAGAGAGAGAGAGAGAGAGAGAGAGAGAGAGAGAGAGAGAGAGAGAGAGAGAGAGAGAGAGAGAGAGAGAGAGAGAGAGAGAGAGAGAGAGAGAGAGAGAGAGAGAGAGAGAGAGGGAAACACCTTGGTTAAATAATACAGGATACTAAAAACGTATAATAATATGTTCCTATTGTTAGAGAGGTAAACAGATCTCTCATCAATGCCTCAACGTGTTTTTCAAACTGAGAAAAGTCTGTCCGTGCATACGTGTGTGTATACTGTACCTATGTTAGCTGTTTCCTTGGAGGACTCTGCCACCTGCTGTACAGCCTCCGGAGCTGCCTGGACTGAACACAACACATTAACTACGTAGTAAGCACTCTCATGACACATACCGGTGTTATGACAATGTTATGACAGGTTATGACACATTATGTCAGCTGTCATGACATGGTTATGACTGTGTTATAAGCAGTTATGACATTATGCTTCAAATAGTGTTACCCAACATTCTCCTTCAACAATACTGAAGATTAGCTAAGTAGTTAATGTGTTGTGTTCAGTCCAGGGGTTTAGGTAGCTAGGGGTTTAGTTAGCTAGGGGTTTAGTTAGCTAGGGGTTTAGGTAGCTAGGGGTTTAGTTAGCTAGGGGTTTAGTTAGCTAGGGGTTTAGGTAGCTAGGGGTTTAGTTAGCTAGGGGTTTAGTTAGCTAGGGGTTTAGTTAGCTAATGGTTTAGTTAGCTAGGGGTTTAGTTAGCTAGGGGTTTAGGTAGCTAGGGGTTTAGTTAGCTAGGGGTTTAGTTAGCTAGGGGTTTAGGTAGCTAGGGATTTAGTTAGCTAGGGGTATAGTTAGCTAGGGGTTTAGTTTGCTAGGGGAAATCATTATTCTTCTTTCCACTCAAAACAGCTGTAAGACTTAGGATTTTCACATAGTGCTGTATCAATTAGGATTTTCACTGACTGCTGTATCAATTAGGATTTTCACAGACTGCTGTATCAATTAGGATTTTCACAGACTGCTGTATCAATTAGGATTTTCACAGACTGCTGTATCAATTAGGATTTTCACAGACTGCTGTATCATTTAGGATTTTCACAGACTGCTGTATCAATTAGGATTTTCACAGACTGCTGTATCAATTAGGATTTTCACAGACTGCTGTATCAATTAGGATTTTCACAGACTGCTGTATCAATTAGGATTTTCACAGACTGCTTTATCAATTAGGAGTTTCTGGCTGAGGAGGAATGATATTCAAAAGCAATCCACTCCAACTTCACAGAATAAAATACTGATGATTTCAACACTTTATAAGGCAATTATAACGTAACATTTGCATTTACTGACTTGAGAAACAGTTAATGAACTTTAGAGGTAGGGTTATGGATATTATCCAACCTGTTAAAATTTAGAGGTAGGTTATGGTCTGAACACTACATCCAGGGTGTGGACCATGTGTTTTTGTTTTTTAATTATCCTCCAGATTGAAACATCAACTAAAAACATTAAGCAAATACATCAAGTTAACGAGGTGGGTGTGCAATGGTAATTATCTAATGGCATGCACAACAGAAGGAGATAGTTGACATCCCTTCTACATGGATACTACTAAAGTTAAGTTCTCTGACACTACAGTGGGGAAAAAAAGTATTTAGTCAGCCACCAATTGTGCAAGTTCTCCCATTTAAAAAGATGAGAGAGGCCTGTAATTTTCACCATAGGTACACGTCAACTATGACAGACAAATTGAGATTTTTTTTCTCCAGAAAATCACATTGTAGGATTTTTTATGAATTTATTTGCAAATTATGGTGGAAAATAAGTATTTGGTCACCTACAAACAAGCAAGATTTCTGGCTCTCACAGACCTGTAACTTCTTCTTTAAGAGGCTCCTCTGTCCTCTATTCGTTACCTGTATTAATGGCACCTGTTTGAACTTGTTATCAGTATAAAAGACACCTGTCCACAACCTCAAACAGTCACACTCCAAACTCCACTATGGCCAAGACCAAAGAGCTGTCAAAGGACACCAGAAACAAAATTGTAGACCTGCACCAGGCTGGGAAGACTGAATCTGCAATAGGTAAGCATCTTGGGTTGAAGAAATCAACTGTGGGAGCAATTATTAGGAAATGGAAGACATTCAAGACCACTGATAATCTCCCTCGATCTGGGGCTCCACGCAAGATCTCACCCCGTGGGGTCAAAATGATCACAAGAACGGTGAGCAAAAATCCAAGAACCACACGGGGGGACCTGGTGAATGACCTGCAGAGAGCTGGGACCAAAGTAACAAAGCCTACCATCAGTAACACACTACGCCGCCAGGGACTCAAATCCTGCAGTGCCAGACGTGTCCCCCTGCTTAAGCCAGTACATGTCCAGGCCCGTCTGAAGTTTGCTAGAGTGCATTTGGATGATCCAGAAGAGGATTGGGAGAATGTCATATGGTCAGATGAAACCAAAATAGAAATTTTTGGTAAAAACTCAACTCGTCGTGTTTGGAGGACAAAGAATGCTGAGTTGCATCCAAAGAACACCATACCTACTGTGAAGCATGGGGGTGGAAACATCATGCTTTGGGGCTGTTTTTCTGCAAAGGGACCAGGACGACTGATCCGTGTAAAGGAAAGAATGAATGGGGCCATGTATCGTGAGATTTTGAGTGAAAACCTCCTTCCATCAGCAAGGGCATTGAAGATGAAACGTGGCTGGGTCTTTCAGCATGACAATGATCCCAAACACACCGCCCGGGCAACGAAGGAGTGGCTTCATAAGAAGCATTTCAAGGTCCTGGAGTGGCCTAGCCAGTCTCCAGATCTCAACCCCATAGAAAATCTTTGGAGGGAGTTGAAAGTCCGTGTTGCCCAGCGACAGCCCCAAAACATCACTGCTCTAGAGGACATCTGCATGGAGGAATGGGCCGAAATACCAGCAACAGTGTGTGAAAACCTTGTGAAGACTTACAGAAAACATTTGACCCGTGTCATTGCCAACAAAGGGTATATAACAAAGTGTTGAGAAACTTTTGTTATTGACCAAATACTTTTTTCCCACCATAATTTGCAAATAAATTCATTAAAAATCCTACAATGTGATTTTCTGGAGAAAAAAATTCTCATTTTGTCTGTCATAGTTGACGTGTACCTATGATGAAAATTACAGGCCTCTCTCATCTTTTTAAGTGGGAGAACTTGCACAATTGGTGGCTGACTAAATCCTTTTTTCCCCCACTGTATATTGTCAGAGTAGGTCTAACGAACCCAACAGCTCCAGTTCCATACCATACCTGCTCTGTGACTCCCTTGGCTGCTGATTGCGTGGAGCCCTTCAGACGTAAGAAAAATATTTCTTAAAAGAGGCCATGGTGGTTTCTACAGTGAGGGAAATAAGTATTTGATCCCCTGCTGATTTTGTACGTTTGCCCACTGACAAAGAAATGATCAGTCTATAATTTTAATGGTAGGTTTATTTGAACAGTGAGAGACAGAATAACAACAACAAAATCCAGAAAAACGCATGTCAAAATTTTTTATCAATTGATTTGCATTTTAATGAGGGAAATAAGTATTTGACCCCCCCTCAATCAGAAAGATTTCTGGCTCCCAGGTGTCTTTTATACAGGTAACGAGCTGAGATTAGGAGCACACTCTTAAAGGGAGTGCTCCTAATCTCAGCTTGTTACCTGTATAAAAGACACCTGTCCACAGAAGCAATCAATCAATCAGATTCCAAACTCTCCACCATGGCCAAGACCAAAGAGCTCTCCAAGAATGTCAGGGACAAGATTGTAGACCTACACAAGGCTGGAATGGGCTACAAGACCATCGCCAAGCAGCTTGGTGAGAAGGTGACAACAGTTGGTGCGATTATTCGCAAATGGAAGAAACACAAAAGAACTGTCAATCTCCCTCGGCCTGGGGCTCCATGCAAGATCTCACCTTGTGGAGTTGCAATGATCATGAGAATGGTGAGGAATCAGCCCAGAACTATACGGGAGGATATTGTCAATGATCTCAAGGCAGCTGGGACCATAGTCACCAAGAAAACAATTGGTAACGCACTACGCCGTGAAGGACTGAAATCCTGCAGCGCCCGCAAGGTCCCCCTGCTCAAGAAAGCACATATACAGGGCTGTCTGAAGTTTGCCAATGAACATCTGAATGATTCAGAGGAGAACTGGGTGAAAGTGTTGTGGTCAGATGAGACCAAAATCGAGCTCTTTGGCTTCAACTCAACTCGCCGTGTTTGGAGGAGGAGGAATACTGCCTATGACCCCAAGAACACCATCCCCACCGTCAAACATGGAGGTTGAAACATTATGCTTTAGGGGTGTTTTTCTGCTAAGGGGACAGGACAACTTCACTGCATCAAAGGGATGATGGACGGGGCCATGTACCGTCAAATCTTGGTTGAGAACCTCCTTCCCTCAGCCAGGGCATTGAAAATCGGTCGTGGATGGGTATTCCAGCTTGACAATGACCCAAAACACACGGCCAAGGCAACAAAGGAGTGGCTCAAGAAGAAGCACATTAAGGTCCTGGAGTGGCCTATCCAGTCTCCAGACCTTAATCCCATAGAAAATCTGTGGAGGGAGCTGAAGGTTCGAGTTACCAAACGTCAGCCTCGAAACCTTAATGACTTGGAGAAGATCTGCAAAGAGTAGTGGGACAAAATCCCTCCTGAGATGTGTGCAAACCTGGTGGCCAACTACAAGAAACGTCTGACCTCTGTGATTGCCAACAAGGGTTTTGCCACCAAGTACTAAGTCATGTTTTGCAGAGGGGTCAAATACTTATTTCCCTCATTAAAATGCAAATCAATTTATAACATTTTTGACATGTGTTTTTCTGGATTTTGTTGTTCTTCTGTCTCTCACAGTTTTTTGTACGTTTGCCCACTGTCTCTCAAAATAAACCTACCATTAAAATTATAGACTGATCACGTCTTTGTCAGTGGGCAAACGTACAAAATCAGCAGGGGATCAAATACTTTTTTCCCTCACTGTATCTCTGTCTCTCTGGTCCTCTGTCCCTGTCTCTGTGGTTTCTATATCTGTCTCTCTGGTCCTCTGTCCCTGTCTCTGTGGTTTCTATATCTGTCTCTCTGGTCCTCTGTCCCTGTCTCTGTGGTTTCTATATCTGTCTCTCTGGTCCTCTGTCCCCTGCCTCTGTGGTTTCTATATCTGTCTCTCTGGTCCTCTGTCCCCTGCCTCTGTGGTTTCTATATCTGTCTCTCTGGTCCTCTGTCCCTGTCTCTGTGGTTTTTATATCTGTCTCTCTGGTCCTCTGTCCCCTGCCTCTGTGGTTTCTATATCTGTCTCTCTGGTCCTCTGTCCCCTGTCTCTGTGGTTTCTATATCTGTCTCTCTGGTCCTCTGTCCCCTGCCTCTGTGGTTTATATCTCTGTCTCTCTGGTCCTCTGTCCCTGTCTCTGTGGTTTCTATATCTGTCTCTCTGGTCCTCTGTCCCTGTCTCTGTGGTTTCTATATCTGTCTCTCTGGTCCTCTGTCCCTGTCTCTGTGGTTTCTATATCTGTCTCTCTGGTCCTCTGTCCCCTGCCTCTGTGGTTTCTATATCTGTCTCTCTGGTCCTCTGTCCCCTGCCTCTGTGGTTTCTATATCTGTCTCTCTGGTCCTCTGTCCCCTGCCTCTGTGGTTTCTATATCTGTCTCTCTGGTCCTCTGTCCCCTGCCTCTGTGGTTTCTATATCTGTCTCTCTGGTCCTCTGTCCCCTGCCTCTGTGGTTTCTATATCTGTCTCTCTGGTCCTCTGTCCCCTGTCTCTGTGGTTTCTATATCTGTCTCTCTGGTCCTCTGTCCCTGTCTCTGTGGTTTCTATATCTGTCTCTCTGGTCCTCTGTCCCCTGTCTCTGTGGTTTCTATATCCGTCTCTCTGGACCTCTGTCCCTGTCTCTGTGGTTTCTATATCTGTCTCTCTGGTCCTCTGTCCCCTGCCTCTGTGGTTTCTATATCTGTCTCTCTGGTCCTCTGTGGTTTCTATATCTGTCTCTCTGGTCCTCTGTCCCCTGCCTCTGTGGTTTCTATATCTGTCTCTCTGGTCCTCTGTCCCCTGTCTCTGTGGTTTCTATATCTGTCTCTCTGGACCTCTGTCCCTGTCTCTGTGGTTTCTATATCTGTCTCTCTGGTCCTCTGTCCCCTGTCTCTGTGGTTTCTATATCTGTCTCTCTGGTCCTCTGTCCCCTGCCTCTGTGGTTTCTATATCTGTCTCTCTGGTCCTCTGTCCCTGTCTCTGTGGTTTCTATATCTGTCTCTCTGGTCCTCTGTCCCCTGTCTCTGTGGTTTCTATATCTGTCTCTCTGGACCTCTGTCCCTGTCTCTGTGGTTTCTATATCGGTCTCTCTGGTCCTCTGTCCCCTGCCTCTGTGGTTTCTATATCTGTCTCTCTGGTCCTCTGTCCCCTGTCTCTGTGGTTTCTATATCTGTCTCTCTGGTCCTCTGTCCCCTGTCTCTGTGGTTTCTATCTCTGTCTCTCTGGTCCTCTGTCCCCTGCCTCTGTGGTTTCTATATCTGTCTCTCTGGTCCTTTGTCCCTGTCTCTGTGGTTTCTATATCTGTCTCTCTGGTCCTCTGTCCCCTGTCTCTGTGGTTTCTATATCTGTCTCTCTGGTCCTCTGTCCCCTGCCTCTGTGGTTTCTATCTATGTCTCTCTGGTCCTCTGTCCCCTGTCTCTGTGGTTTCTATCTCTGTCTCTCTGGTCCTCTGTCCCTGTCTCTGTGGTTTCTATATCTGTCTCTCTGGTCCTCTGTCCTTCGTCTCCTTGGAGGCGCTGGTCCTCTGGTTCTGGTCCGGACAGCAGCAGTGGTTAGAGTGGGTTAGAGAGGGGCAGTACAGAGAGCAGTGGGTTAGAGAGGGGCAGTACAGAGAGCAGTGGGTTAGAGAGGGGCAGTACAGAGAGCAGTGGGTTAGAGAGGGGCAGTACAGAGAGCAGTGGGTTAGAGAGGGGCAGTACAGAGAGCAGTGGGTTAGAGAGGGGCAGTACAGAGAGCAGTGGGTTAGAGAGAGGCAGTACAGAGAGCAGTGGGTTAGAGAGGGGCAGTACAGAGAGCAGTGGGTTAGAGAGGGGCAGTACAGAGAGCAGTGGGTTAGAGAGGGGCAGTACAGAGAGCAGTGGGTTAGAGAGGGGCAGTACAGAGAGCAGTGGGTTGGAGAGGGGCAGTACAGAGAGCAGTGGGTTAGAGAGGCAGTACAGAGAGCAGTGGGTTAGAGAGGGGCAGTACAGAGAGCAGTGGGTTAGAGAGAGGCAGTACAGAGAGCAGTGGGTTAGAGAGGGGCAGTACAGAGAGCAGTGGGTTAGAGAGGGGCAGTACAGAGAGCAGTGGGTTAGAGAGGGGCAGTACAGAGAGCAGTGGGTTAGAGTGGGTTAGAGAGAGGCAGTACAGAGAGCAGTGGGTTAGAGAGGCAGTACAGAGAGCAGTGGGTTAGAGAGGGGCAGTACAGAGAGCAGTGGGTTAGAGAGGGGCAGTACAGAGAGCAGTGGGTTAGAGAGGGGCAGTACAGAGAGCAGTGGGTTAGAGAGGGGCAGTACAGAGAGCAGTGGGTTAGAGTGGGTTAGAGAGAGGCAGTACAGAGAGCAGTGGGTTAGAGAGGCAGTACAGAGAGCAGTGGGTTAGAGAGGGGCAGTACAGAGAGCAGTGGGTTAGAGAGGGGCAGTACAGAGAGCAGTGGGTTAGAGAGGGGCAGTACAGAGAGCAGTGGGTTAGAGAGGGGCAGTACAGAGAGCAGTGGGTTAGAGTGGGTTAGAGAGAGGCAGTACAGAGAGCAGTGGGTTAGAGAGGCAGTACAGAGAGCAGTGGGTTAGAGAGGGGCAGTACAGAGAGCAGTGGGTTAGAGAGAGGCAGTACAGAGAGCAGTGGGTTAGAGAGGCAGTACAGAGAGCAGTGGGTTGGAGAGGGGCAGTACAGAGAGCAGTGGGTTGGAGAGGCAGTACAGAGAGCAGTGGGTTAGAGAGAGGCAGTACAGAGAGCAGTGGGTTAGAGAGGGGCAGTACAGAGAGCAGTGGGTTGGAGAGGGGCAGTACAGAGAGCAGTGGGTTAGAGAGGGGCAGTACAGAGAGCAGTGGGTTAGAGAGGGGCAGTACAGAGAGCAGTGGGTTGGAGAGGGCAGTACAGAGAGCAGTGGGTTAGAGAGGGGCAGTACAGAGAGCAGTGGGTTGGAGAGGGGCAGTACAGAGAGCAGTGGGTTAGAGAGGGGCAGTACAGAGAGCAGTGGGTTGGAGAGGGGCAGTACAGAGAGCAGTGGGTTAGAGAGGGGCAGTACAGAGAGCAGTGGGTTAGAGAGGGGCAGTACAGAGAGCAGTGGGTTGGAGAGAGGCAGTACAGAGAGCAGTGGGTTAGAGAGGGGCAGTACAGAGAGCAGTGGGTTAGAGAGGGGCAGTACAGAGAGCAGTGGGTTGGAGAGGGGCAGTACAGAGAGCAGTGGGTTAGAGAGGGGCAGTACAGAGAGCAGTGGCGCAGAGAGGGGGAGTTTAATACCCTCTGTTAGTTGCAGACCACCATGCCTGGGGCTACTGGACAGTCCAGCTGGATTAACCAGACTAAACCTCAGCACACAGCCT